>NW_015552606.1:843869-864516 GCF_001515605.1 Sinocyclocheilus anshuiensis | reverse complement strand
ACCCAAAATTTGGGTTAGTCCATATTTGACCCAAAGTTGGGTTGAAACAGCCCAGCATTTTTTAGAGTGTGGAAAGAACACTGAAGAAGGTTTTGTCCTCAGCACTGAGCAGCGAGATGGACCTAAATTGCTCAATGTAATTTATTCCTGTGATGGCAAAGCTGAATTTTCAGAAGCCGTTACGCCAGTCTTCAGTGTCACATGATCCTACAGAAATCATTTTAATATGCAGGTTTTGCAATGTTGAAAACAACTGCTTAAGGGTTTTTTGTTGTTGTTGTGAAAATTGATATTTTTTCAGGACTCTTTGATTAATAGAAAGTTACAAAAAGAATAGCATTTAACATTATAAATTTTACTGTCACTTTTGATCAATCTAATGCATCCTTGCTGAATAAAAGTATTCTTTTTTTTTTTAATCTTTCCCAAAATTTTGAAGGGTTGTTAAAAATAAAAATGCCCTCCACTTCTGAAATATTTTGTGCAAACAGGGAAAATTTTATTTCAACAATCATGTTTTTTTTTTATGTAATTATAATTTTGTTACGAACCATTCAAATCCCAAAGGAAAAAAATTAAGTTCAGCTGAATGCTGAATATTCTGTTGTAATATTACATAAGTTAAATGCATTACGATTGTTATTTGTGATGTTGTCTTTAAGTTTTTCAGTATTTGATAACCTCTAAACTGTGCACAGAGGCTGAAATTACAATATTGAAATACTGACAGTCAAATGTAAAAAGTGAGGTTTGGTAACTACATGTCAGTCCTACCAAAATAGCCTTGGTTTGTCAGGCTACTCCTCTGCACCCGAGACTATATGGCCACATGTTTATCAGAGCCAAACCTGGAGAACATGAACAACATGTTAATGATAGCAATCAATATGATAAAAAAAAAAATCAATTTGAAGCCAACCAAAAAATGGACTTACGCTCCTTCTTCTTTCAGTAGTGCCAAGAACTTGTTAACTCTGTATTCCGTAGGCATCTGAAAAATAAAACAGTAAAATACCCACATGAGAGGTGAAAAATGGAGAATAAAAGTGAAATCAGAAATGAAAAAAACTGGGTTTTATTTTGGCTACGCTGCTGTAAATTCCTTGCAAGCCCCCTTTTCTGGAAAGTTCTGAGATGTTGAAAAGACAAAAACCTTGTCAGCTATGTAAAGCCTGGAGGGTTCGGAGGGGCCCTGAGTCTGTATGTGAGGAGTTGTGAAGGGGCGGCAGTAAATGGCTGTCGGGAAGGGGAAGTGACAAGCCTAGCGATAAATCCGGCACGCTGGCGTACCTATTTCACCTAGGACAGAAAGTGTGATAGACAAGCCAGTCCTTATCCCCTAGCATACTAATTTTGTTTGGTGATGTTTTGAGTGAAATTCCCATAATGGAAAATAAAATAAAACAAAACAGCCCAGATTAATTTTATTGTACCATTAATTTCCTTATGATTTAATGAAATGTCTATGGAAAGATTAATTAAGGAGCTGCACAGGTTTAATCTTAGTCATGAACTAAATTGTGCTGCTAACCTTTCCTTTATAGACTAGAATGTGATTTAAGGACAGAGGAGAGCTCGGAGGAGGGAGACGGCACCAAGGAGAAAAATTAATGAAGGTGTATGCAATAACTTTTCAATTGCCTGGGGCTGTTGGAGAAGTGGAAATTACTGAAAGAATAGAGAGAATGGGAGGAAAACACAGTGTGGCTGTGTGCAGCATGTCCCGGCAGACTCTGTCTCATTCCTCTCTGAGGGGAAACACTCAGCACTGCCACATTACTGCATACCACACCAATTACACAGCATCCAGCACAAACACCACTGCAACTCCAATTATGCCACCACAAAAACAAGTCAACACTAACAAACACGACTGTAATTCTCATTAAACAAGACTAGCAATAATCTAGAACTAACGTCTGAAAATGTACCCAAAAAAAAACACAGAATATTTTCTAAAATAAAGGTTTTCAAAAGACCCAACATTGGCATAATAAAGCACAACAGTCACTGGCAAGTTTTTCAGTGGCCTTGGTTCCAGAAGTATTTTTCCCATTATTTTCTCCGCATGGATTTCAAAAATGTCTTCAATAATAAGTTCTAACCAGCCTTGTAAAAAAATGGTTTTTATATATATTAAAATTGTAAAGCTGTTTTCTATTTTAATTTATTTTAAAATGTAATTTATTCCTGTGATGGCAAAGCGGAATTTTCAGCAGCCATTACTCCAGTCTTCAGTGTCATATGAACCTTTAGAAATCATTTATATATGATTTGGTGCTCAATAAACATTTCTTATTATTATCACTGTTGAAAACAGTTCTGTTACATTTAGAAAACTGTGATAATTTTTTGATGAATAGAAAGTTCAAAAGAACAGTATTTATTTGAAATATATATATATATTTACTTTCCTGCCAAATCAGACTGTTCTCATAAATCCTGTAATAATGTTAGCTGCTTAATACCTTATATATATATATATATATATTTTTTTTTTTTTTAAGGTATTAAGTAGCTAACATTATTGCAGGATTTCTGAGAACAGTCTGTTTTGGCAGGAAAGTGAAAGGCTTCAATCAACTCCAGAAGCAGTCCATATACACCAAATTGCATGCACATGAGGAATATGGAGTTCTGTTTACTTGTGTGTGTGTTTGTGTGTCAAGATAGAAGGCGCATCTGGAGGGGCTTGTTTTCATTATGATGCCATAAAGTAATTAAATTTGACATTGACTCAAACCGCAGATGATTTCGCAGGAAAAGCTGTGACTCAGGGAGTCGTCTAGACAACCCGCAGGGTGAAAAGGTCTTTCTGCGTCTCACCTGCAGTGACATCTCAATGAGCATCTGCAGCTTCTTAATGCCGAGCCACACGGCTTGTCCTTTCACCTTTTTTGCAATAATTGCTCGCTCTTCTTCCTGGAAGCCCCCGAGAAGCTGAACCACACAGAAGAATACAAAAAGTCAGCTGAGGCCTAACAATCAAAAACTATAGAAATTATGAAATGTACATCTAAAATTTAAAGGGACAGCTCACCCAAAAATTTAAATTATATTATCATTTACTCACCTTCATGTCGTTCCAAACCCATATGACATACTTTCTTCTAAAAGATTATTGAGAAATGTTTCAAATATTTTTAGCCATACAATAAAAGTCAATGGAGTCCAAAACAACACTGAACCCCCCACTGACTTTATGGAAAGTGCAACATTTTTTCAAAATATCTTGTTTTCCACAGAAGAAAAAGTCATACAGGTTTTGAACAACGAGAGGGAGTAAAGGATGACAGAACTGACATTTTTGGGTGAACTATCCCTTTACGATTATTTGCTTAATGTTAATGAGTCCCCAGAAACATCTTCAACAAAGTAGATTGCTCCATTCTTTCTTCAAGAACCTTGTTTTTCTGCCCCTCAAACCTATTATAGTGGCACCAAAACATATGTGGACACCTAGTTTCTTGGTTTCAAATGATAATACTAAAGATTTACTATTCGTTATCTGCAATGCAATGAAATATTTTTTTCATGAAAGTGATAGTGTGGTTTAACTCTGTAAAGCCTGACAACAGCCTGAAATAACAGTCAGAAAAATCTATTTTTAAATGGAAAATAATTTTGAACCTTTATATGAAATATAACCTAGAAATGTTTATTTGATACAATAGGTTTTTATTGCCTATATATTGATATAGTGAGTATATGGTTCAATTCCAGAGATATGGGGATCTCAATGCGGCTTCATGTCCAAATTGCTGAAAATTACCCATTTTCAGTGGTCAAAAACCAAATGTGGGTAACTTGGTTTTCATCCACTGAAAATGGGTAAAATTCAACAAATCGGACATTGAGTCGCATTGGACTCCCCATATCTCTGGGATTGAACAATCCTGGACCTTAAAAATTAAGAAATTTAAGAACCAGAATTTAAAATGATATTGATATATCTTTAATATTTCTTGACTTACACAGCACGCAAACATTTGAAAAATAATATTTATGGCACACAGACAGGTCTGTTCTATCCAATTGTTTTGTTTTTTTAAAGAGGGAAACAAGATACATTTCTAGTTTCAATATTATTTGTTCTTCAGACATTTCTATTTAAAAGAAAAAAATGATCAGCTGAATGCAATGTGGCCCACATTTGGTTTTTGACCACTGAAAATGTGTACAATTGAACAACTCAGACATTTCTATTTAAAAGAAAAAAATGATCAGCTGAATGCAAAGTGGCCCACATTTGGTTTTTGACCACTGAAAATGTGTACAATTGAACAATTGACTCCTGGAGCCATATTGAGATTCCAGTATCATTGGAACAAGACCAGATGCAGCCTTAAAAATGAAGATACCAAAAGAAAAGTTTGTTAAAACCCAAAATCTAAAAGGGCATTAAGATATCTCTAATATTTTACAGGCGTGCAAACTTTGGATAATTTTTTTTTTACTTTTTCCCATTTTTCAATGGTCACCATTGGCATACACTGCAACAAAGATGGTTAAAGTCAACAGATTTTACTAATAGATCTACCGATTAGTGTGTGAAAATAACATAATGATGCTGCCACCTTTCTGAAGTCATTTTTATGCCCCTGTAATTTGGCTCCAAATCTCAGGTGAAAGTTGTCATTTTGACCCCCCTCTACAAAATAGTGAATTACTCAGTATCCATTTTTATTTTACGTTTATCTTTCTTCAGAAAAAATATAAACAAAATCAAACATTTGAGCCAGGGATCTTTGGTTGAGTTGACACGGAATGACCCAATACAAAAGTTATTCTTACATTTACTTTATAAAAATCAGTCAAGATTTCACAGCAAAAGACACATGTACCATGACCTAAAGGTGGACATTTTTACAATTATACTGTAAGGCTTTTACTTCCTAAAATAGTATTAACTATCACTCAGATGACGGAAGTCATGTAGTAGATTATGTCCAACAGGTTTTTCAGAAAGTTTTGATTATGTTATGTAGAGGCTTAAAAAATTCATTTATCAAATATGATACACTAGGCTTTATAAGGTTACGTGTTCAGAACCTTTTGGGGCCACTGTACATCTCTTTTATCTCTTAAACTCTTTGTGTTTCTGAGAGCCTCACCTCCAGGGCCTCCATGAGATGTTCTCCTTTAGAGATGTTAGGGATGTGGACTGTAGTGCTGAAAGAGTCCAACATGCCCATCTCCTGCAGAACATCCTTCCTGCTAGTTGTGCCAAGAATCAGCAACTTACGACCCTGCAGAATAAATACAAGCAAACGTGTGTCAAATGATTTATGGTAATACTTTTTAAAACCCTAAAGGTCAAAATTTCTCATTGGAGAACTTTCGAGATGTGCTACTACAGCCGTGCTATGGTGCCTATCTACGTGAAGTAATGAGGTGGGCCATTCCCAGAGGCCCCAGCGAGCAGAGGGGATTATGGGTCGCCCCCTGTGGTGCCCAGTATATGCTAGTGCATGCAGATGAGGTGCCACACAGGCAGCGGGCCTGCCAGGTCCCGGCTCTCTCACAAACCCTTTCTATCAACTCACCCAAGACCCGACTCCCTGCTGAGTGCTGCTCTATACAGTCCTGATCTGGAGGAACAGACCCTCAGCTATTCAAAACACCTTACAAACACAGCACAACACCTATTCCTGCCCGACGTACACACTCACTGCCACCAGGCAGGCCGACACAACAGTAGCTTTTAAGGGGACCTGTACTTGAAAAACACGAATGCAGGAAAACAAAATTGTTTTCAAATTCAACCAAATTATAAATTTATATTCTTGGTTATTAGTTACAGTCAAAAGAATGTTAAAACCATAAGTGTGACTGCTTAGAAAAGTGACAGGATATTTCTTATCAACAAAATCTGAGGTATCCTTTGTGTCCATAGAACAAGTGGTGTGGTACAAGTTACGCACCAAGGTTTAACCAGGGGTTCTCAAACATTTTCCGTAAAAGAAAAATTGGGGTAACCACAGACTCAAAACTTGAAGAAAATGCTCACCAAGGCTGCATTTATTTAATCAAAAACACAGTAAAAACAGTAATGTTGTGAAATATTATTACAACTGTTTTCTATTTGAATATATTTTAAAATGTAATTTATTCCTGTGAATAAATGTCAGCATCATTACTCCAGTCTTCAGTGTCACATGATCCTTCAAAAGTCATTCTAATATGCTGATTTGGTGCTCAGTGGATCATTTCTTATTATTATCACAATTAAAGGTTGTGATGTTTCATATTTTTGTAGACACCATTATACATTTTTTTCAGGATTATTTGATGAATCAAAAGCTCTAATTTGATATAGATTTTTTAACATTATAAATGTCTTCAGTGTCACTTGATCAATTTAATGCATTCTTGCTGAATAAAAATATTACCTTTTTTTTTTTTTTTCAAAAAAATTAAATAAAATAAAAAATCTTACTAAACCCAAATGTTTGAACAGTAGATACATGAAACTGGACTATTTAATTTACACTATGATTTTTGACTGCTGTTTTGCTTTTATTATGTATTTATTATATATGAAATTAACTATCCTGCTGCTTTTAGCCAATATGTTTAAAAGAGTTCACTAGCTAAAAAACAAGTGACTGTCATATAATATGCAATATTAAACAACAGAAACATTTGATCGCATATTAACTTTAGCCCAATGAGTTAATTCATTGTTATGAGTTGACTACCAAATCAACTAATTCAAACTTTTGTCAATAATTGTATTTATTTAGGACCACTAGGAATCCTTCATGGACAACAGTCTGAGAACCACTGGTTTAGGATTATACTTGGGCTTCGAGGTTTTAAAAAAAAAAACTTACATTAAGGGTAAAATAATAAACTATAAAAAAAATAATAACAGCAGACTAAAATAACTCTGATATGTCTATGAACAAAGAACAAATGTAGTGAGTTACTCCATTGCAGTTAGAGTGTCTCTCTTTCGATGGTGTTTACTGGTGAAAAGGAGGTGCTTCCCCCTGTCTGTGGATGGCAGTATTACAGGTCGGTGTGAATGTGCAACTTTCTCACCCGAGGAGGAGGTTTCTTCAATAACACCAGCAGAGCCTGCAGCACCAGGTTAGAGAACCGTGGCCCGATGGGAACAAAATCTGTGGAGTGGAGAAACATCAGAGATGAACTGACAGTATTGGGTAAGTTTGGTATGTAGACAAAGTCAACTAAAACAACAACAAAACCCAGACGAGAAAACATAGGTTCCCTCCGAATCCCTATAAATACTAAATAAATGGGTGCACACAATGAGCACAGAGATTCTTTTGAACGTATTATCAGGTTTGACAGGAAGTGCATCGTCCTCATTGTGACGGACTCACCCAGAAGTCTTTCTATATCGTCCACCACCACACAGCTCAGTTGGGACTTGTAGGCATCCTCAAAGATCTAGAGAGATGAAAACCATAAACCCACTATTAAAGGCCAGCAGCTGAAATATCACATCCATAACATTCCCCATGACAACTGCTTTCAGAACGCACAGATCTCTTATTGTCTTAACCTACAGCGACGAGGTTGCTACCTTTTTGATGGCCTGACATTTGGCGGTCTCTGAATAGCCAATCATTTTGTCTGGAGAACAGATCTTGATGAAGGGGAACTGGGAGTCCTCTGCGATCTTGGCCGCCAGTGCCGTCTTACCACTGTGAGGAGGCCCTGAGGGAGCGGAGAGCATTCACACTCTCAGTCATATCAGATTGCAGCATTATGGAGCATGTTTGCTTGTGTCAACCAGAGAACAAGAGCAGGGAGAAATGCTATTCTCTCAATGTTTGTGTGTACATGTGTGCAACTGTAACTTGTCAAGCTATAAGTTACTCATAAATTTACAGTCAGCTACCCTGCTGAACAGTTAGCTATTTGCTCTTAGATGACATTGACATAATTATGGTTTCAATTTTGCCATCTTCATCCACACACCCTCTCTTAGGGCTAAATACTTCACCAAAAATGAAATCTCAAAATGTATTTGTGAGACCATCAAATCTCAAATGCTGTTATATAATTAAATAAACGTGCAGTTAATTTCAGAGTGAAGTGTGGCACTGTGTTCATTTACATGTTAGCAGCTCATGATCCAGTGTTTTCAGTGTCTCAGAGCAGCTTGGTTCACAGTAAATACTGCATCTATTCTTAGTTAAGGTCTTTTAAAATGTGCATTTAGGAACAATAGGCAACACTCATTTACCAGATTTGTAACAAGAAGCATTTAACAGAAATATTAACATTTTAATTTTACAGTTATACTGTAAAATAAAATCATTACTGTTATTTTTCTTAAAGGGATAATTCCCCCAAAAATGAAAACTACCCCATGATTTACTCACCCTCAAGCCATCCTAGGTGTATATGACTTTCTTCTTTCAGACGAATATAATTGGAGTTACATTAAAAAATGTCTGGGATCTTCCAAGCTTTATAATGGCAGTGAATTGTGGTCGAGATTTTGAAGCAAAATAAAGTGCATCCATCCATCATAAAAAGGGGGCTCCGGGGGGTTAATAAAGGCCTTCTGAAGTGAATTGATGTTTGTGTAAGAAAAATATCCATATTTAAAACTTTAATCTTCTGCTAACTGTCATAACTGTCACTGGTAATTTTAATTTTTTGGGTGAACTACCACTTTAAATATTCAATTTTTATTTTTATAGTGAAATAGTATTATTACAATAGTAATGCTTGTTATATTGCAATAGTAATACAATAGTAATACTAGTTGCACCTAACGCTGTATTAGCGTATGTCTATTTATACGTCTGTAAAGTTTGTGTGTAAGACTTGCCCTCTAAAAGCACAGTTACTAGCGGTGTGCGTTCACTGTTCTTGGTCTGTTGCACCAAAAGTTCTCCATCTCCCAGTATGTCAGACACAGCATTGCTCCATTTCACAATACCATTCATGATGTAACTAGAGTAATCCTCCTGATTAGTGCCAAAAGCCTTTACAGAAAAAAAAACAGAGAGAATTGCATTAAATATTAAAGCAATACATTACTTTATTCAGTGCTAAAATTATCAATATTGATACTGCATAATAATTTGACATTTTTTCTGTAAATTCAAGTTCAGGAGGCCCATTCACACAGTGTAGAATGCACAAAATAATTCATAGAACATTACTTTACATGTTGCATGAAAATAATAACCTCCTCAAGTCTAAGTGGGCGGTTCTTTGCCAAAATGAACTGCAATGTGGGCCAGACTTAATGTTGATAGTGAAGTTTGGCTGCATGAGATCTAATCAGTGGATTTGGATTCAACATATTATGCAAACTGAATCCACAATAATGAAGAGTGGACTTACAGGCTTGATGTCATTATTCAGAGAGGCCAAGAAATCACTCCTGCTGACTTCTAGCATCTGAGCTTTCTCTGTGTCCACCTCCACCTTAGTACTGGCCTACAGGAGCAAAAACACACAGACGGATCCTCAAACTCATCCACTTAATCAAAATTAAAGGTCTAGTAGCGAGAGAACCAGTGTAAGCTCCATCAAATATGGGAGCATTATGTGTCAACACCATCAAATATGGGCATGTGTGAGCCACACACACACACACACACACACACACACACACGTTTTGTCTGGCTATACACAGATATCCATAGGCTTCTAAAATGCTTCTAAAAACTTATTTTCAAATAAAGCAAGATTTAATTGGTTAACAATTCACTACCTCAAGCATTGAAACAATCTTTTCTTGTATTCACATAAAAACCACACCATTTAGATGGTATTCAAATGTGTAACACAACATTGCTGTAATCTGAGGTAAACGGCATTTTATTTGTATAATAAACCAATTTTGTAACTTGAGATAAGTTCCAACCAGAGTTCAGAACTGATTTTGTTTAAATCAACCATAATTAGTTATGACTGTGGTGTTGCATTGTGGATGAGATGATGAGATCAGACCTTGATGTGACGGTTCATGGCAGTCGACTGGGCTGCTCGCACAAGCCCTTCCAGCTCTGCTCCGCTGTAGTTCTTGGTATCAACAGCCAGCTCCTTTATGTCAACATCTTTGGCCAGCATGTTTGACTGCTTCATTTTTGCTGTGTGGATATTCAGGATCTGAACACGGCCCGTCTCGTCAGGCAAGCCTGGAGAAGGATGATTAAACAGCTGTTTAGGCTACCTCGAATATGCGACCTATTGAAAAGGGCCATGATGGCTAATGTAGCTCTCACCAATCTCCATTTTGACCTCCAGTCTACCCGGCCTCAAGAGGGCTTCATCGATCAGGTCAGGCCTGTTGGTCATTCCTTAAATAAAGTATGATTTAATAATGAAAACAAAGCCAAATCAATGAACAAAAGATGAAGCATGATCATTCTTTATGCTGGCTGATCTCACAGGAAGTTCTCACCAATGACCAGGATGTTGTTGAGCTGCTCTACACCATCGATCTTAGACAGTAGCTGGTTGACTACAGTGTCGTGGACCCCAGTGCTGCCCGCCATGCTGCCACGTTGTTTACAGATTGCATCGATTTCGTCAAATATGATGATGTGCAGTCCACTGTTGGCCCCCAACTTCAAACGCCAAAATAGAGAAAAATAATTATAGCAGGGCAGCCATAATTTCAAAACTGTCATATAAAGGTTCACTTGTAATATTAATATATAATATTATTAAAGGTTTCTGTGACTTAAAAATGACAAATTAAAAGACAAGTAACCACTACTTTACAGTTTTAGTTAGTAGCCAAGACCTTGTGAACATTTCTACATTTCATTTTCTTTTAACTGTTATGTTTTTCATAAAATATTTAATTTAATTTCAGCTTTATTTAAATTAATGAAAATATTTTTAGTTTGTTTTAGGTAACAGTAAAACCACAAAATAGCATGTAATAATATAATATAATATAATATAATATAATAGGCCATTTAGTAGCAGACTAGATAGCCTCAAAGGAAAATAAAATGTCAGGTTTTCTAATTTTGTTTGAATGTGGTCTTAAAAACTTCTGCATATAGTTCTCTTGAGCTCCCTGCTTAAATGCCAGGTTGGTGAATGGACCGCGACTGTATAAACTCTGTGACAATGGCCCACAATTAAGAGTTATCTTCTTCATCTTGGAGGCTGTCAGAGGCTAGGTCGTAACATTTAGCACAGGTGGGAGGCCAGTATGAGTGTGCATGGCCTCCCGTGAGTCAGGGTGAGGGGGTAGAGATAGCTGGACACTCTCATTAAGAGGTGAGGAGTGAGCTTTTCAATGTCATGTAGTCACACAGTCTACCAACACAACATCACACTCAAGCACGGCCAGAACCAGCAGTTCGCTGCCAACACTTCATGATATATCACCTTCGGAAAAAAAACAAACTATGATAATGTTTCTAAGCAAACACTAGGCTATTTACAGTAATTCAGTAAGTATATTTCAGCAATTTGGAGTTATTTGTAGAGCTGTTGGAGGACCCAAAACTGGGAACAGCATCCTTTGTGCAAACCAAAGTTTGTCTGCCATGATTTTTTTTAACTGTTGACAGAGCAACCTTTCTTTAAAGTGTCAGATATCGGTGGGTTCCGTCACAGAGCCAGATGAATGTAAGGTTGTGCAAAACATCCATATGGCCTTTCTAAGATAACAGTGATTTGTGAAGTGCATGAAAGAATGGAGGTTTTTCCTAAGTGTGTAATGTTTAATAATTTGCATGAAACGCCATTTTTTTCCTTCATCCTTTTTCCTGGTTTCTTACCCTCTTCTGTTCCTCCTCGGCATCAGCAAACAGCTTTCTGATGTTGGCCTCTGACTCGCCCACATATTTGTTCAGAATCTCTGGCCCGTTGACCACCTTCGGCTCTCTGGCATTCAGCATCTTACCAATCTGACGTGCCATCAGCGTTTTACCACAGCCGGGTGGCCCAAACAACAAGATCCCCTTCACGTGTTTACAGCCTGCGGAAAGAGAAAGGGATTGTGGGTGTAAAGTCAAAACCGGAGGATATGAAACATAAGACGTCACAAAATGGTTTAAGCATCAATGACTTCCTTTAAAGGAGTGCCCACAATAAATAAAAAGAAAAATCTTTTAACAAACTAGTTGAAAACATGTGGCAAACTCTTAAAAATGTGTTCATGTTGGTTTTATATGGTTTAGAAACTACTTGAAAAATATTTTTAACAAGAGTTTCAATCTAATGAAAAATGTCATGTGGTATAACCAAGTACAAAAATCAACACACACTTTTTCCTTACACCTTGAATACATGTGAGTGTACACAACTTAATCATAAATTATCAAAAAAAATAAAAAGTATATATATTTGCATGCATGTTGGTTAGATTACTGTTAATGTTTTTTTTAAAGAAGTATCTTATGCTCACCAAATCTGCATTTATTTGATGAAAAACACAGTAAAACCAGTGATATTGTGAAATATTATTACAATTTAAAATAAACACTTTCTATTTTAAATTATTTTAAAATGAAATCTATTCCTGTGATGCAAAGCTGTATTTTCAGCATCATTACTCCAGTCTTCAGTGTCACATGATCTTTTAGAAATCATTCTAATATGCTGATGTGGTGCTCGAGAAACAATCGTCATTATTATCAGTGTTGACAGTACCGTTAAATATTTTTGTGGAAAACATTTTTTCCAGGATTCTTCGACAAATATGAAGTTGAAAAAAACAGTATTTATTTGAAATAGAAATCTTACATAACATAAAAAATGTATTTACTGTCACTTTTTTATCAATTTAATACATCCTTGCTGGAAAAAAAAATTCTTATTCCATATATAATATAAACCCACACACAAAAAGTATGGGCAAGTGTCTAATACAACTGTTTTCAAAGAAGCACATCCAGGGGTCTTTTTGACCAGCAATGGCATTTCTCAGACAAGAGCCCTGTTTTTGGTTAACAACATCTGCTGGCTGCCATTTGGAAAGAGCGGGAAGGCTGGAGATAACCAGCAGGCCTGAGATGAGAATCAGCATGGCCATTTACACCTGATGACAGACTCAGGTTGAGGGAGGGCAGGCGTCCAGACTTTTCACGGAGGAGAAGAACGAGGCCATGGCTGGGCAGACTAAAATTACCTTTAGTTGGTGGGAGTTTTGGGAGAAACTGGGTATATTGGTGTAAACTCCCACCCAAGCGCTATCAGACAATAACATACTCAGACACACACCCGCACCTTCCTTCAGCACCTGGGCTCCAAAACCAACCCCAATTAGGTGCTCACCTTTGTGCTATCATGACCCGCCATCTCATTAGAGCAGCCAGCTGCCTGAGCCAGAGGCCGATTCCTGCAGCCATCACACCACAAAGGTCATCCCTCGCTCTCTCTCGCACTCACACTGCACTCTGAAGGCTGTGTGTGTGTGTATACATGATCAAGACATCTGGCAGCTTACAGGAATAATAAAAGCATTTTCCTCTACAGGGTTCATCAAAACACTCTCTAAACTGTGAACTGATTTACATTGAAAATGAACAGTTGTGAAGGGCATACAAGAAAACCTAATTTGAAAGGTACCAAAAAAACATAAAAAGAGAATCAAATCTATACTAGGCTGTTGGTAGGTGGTTTCTAGACCGTTCGTAGGTACTTAATAGGGCGTTCAAGGTGGTTGCTAGGCAGCTCGTGGACATTTTTTAGGGTGTTGTAGTAAGTGCTTGCTATGGTGTTGAGGGTGACTAACCCGTTCATAGGTGCTTGGTACAATATTCAGGGTGGTTGCTACTTGCTAGGCTGTTGGTAGGTGCTTGATAAAGCCAATTCATACTGCACCAACAGATGCTGACAAACAGCAATAGAAACATTCGTTGGGTTTTGTCGGATCAGTGTGTTTACCATGTCAGCGTCTGTCGCCATTGGTTGGCGCTTGTTTTCACTGACTGAACATGTTGAATCAGTGTTTGTAGAGTCTTGGAACATCTGAGAAGTGGCATACTTTAGTTGGTCAGCTGTTGCCATTGGCCTACATCTGTTGGTGGAGAATGAATTGGCCTTTACGGTAGACTTGGTAGGCTGTTCATATGTGCTTTATTAGGGTGTTCTGAGTGGTTGATAGGCCTCTGTTGCTAAGCATTTGGTAGGTAGCTGTTAGGGTGTACTGGGTGGTTTCTAGGTCTTTGGTAGGTGTTTAATACGGTGTTTGGGGTGGTTGCTAGGTTGCTGGTAGATGGTTGCTAGAGTATCCTGGGTTTGTTCAAATTCTTACATCTTAAAAATGAGCAACAGTAATAGTGATGCTTGATTTAGCATTCTTGTGCACAGTTTGGCAAGTGCAGAACATTATAACGTGATAATTAAACCACAAACTGAGTGTTAACAGTTACGATAAACCAACTGAAACCACATGTACACAAAAACCACAGACTTTCTGTGGCCTTAGAAAAGATGGATTGTGTAAGCTGAAATATTTAGCAAAAGTTTTATTAGAAATTAAACAACTAAGCGACACAAAAAAATAAGTCTAATTTCAGAGTAACAAAAAGTTCAAGTTCAACAGTACACACAACTGCTTTATGAGAAGTCCAAAACACAATCAAATATCTTCTTAGTCCAAATAAAAGGTTTTATACAAAGTTCTTGGTGTATGTACACCACAACTGCATCAGTACAGTAGACAAATGTCAAGAGCGTATTGTTGTAGCACGAAAGTACATTAATATAATGTACATTAACATAACAGTGCTGTAAAGTTAGTTTTAGGTTTGATATTCGCTGCATATTCCCCTAGGCTGCTTTAGGAACAGTCTGCCAATTCCACTCACAGTGCAAAACGAAGTAAAAAAATTAATTCAAATTAATGTTTAAAGAGTTATAGTACATGCCTAGTGAGCACACAGACTTATTTTGTGAATACCTCCTTCGCTGTACTTACAGTACACGAATAAGTTGATGAAAATAATTACAGTAATTCACAAAAAAGGGTTTTTCTCATATTCCAAACGTTGTAGTAGGTTCCTGGTGGCCAGATTGACTTACTACAGCTGAAATTTTGCCAATACCTCCCCTACTGTACATACAGTATACAAATATTTTCATGTAAATAATTACACTGATTCACCAAAAGGGTTTTCATATTCCAAAGGCTGTATTAGTTCCTAGTGGCCAGCCAGACTGACTTACGTTTAGTCGAGGAGTGAAAAGAATAAATTTCTAGCGCAAATGCACAGAGAGAATTATGAGTGCACAGGACACAGTTTGAGCGCGGACACACGCACGCTTTCAGCGAGAAGAGAGATTCGTGATTGCAACGGACATGTTTTAAGTGTCTGATTTTGTGCGAGAGCAAAGGAAATCGGCATGCTCATGTATTATTTTGAAGTACTTTCGCGCTACAACAATGCGCTCTCGACATTTGTCAGTAAAATAACGCCATACAGTACAGGTTATGTTGTGTGGAAAGCCAATATATGGAGATGGTTTGGCTATGCATTATGCTAATTTTTAACTGTGACATGCGCTTCCTCATTCAGGATTCATCAACATGAGCACCTGTTGAGCATCTGTATGAAACTCTGTGTGAGAACATTTTTTAGTCACAAGTAAGAACACTTGTTCGCAATTATTAGCCAAAGACACCCAGTGTCTAAAAGCTGAGAACGGGATGCTTCAACTGCAAATGATTAGAATACTTTCGCTGCAGGAGTCAATCTGATGGGAATTTGTCTGCTGGATAGCATCTTTAACAACTGTTTATCTGTTTAATGGGTGAATGTAAATCATACACACACAATCAGACTGCAGTCTGACAATACAATTCAAACTAGGCTTTTGACCGTGAGCCAGAGGCAAAGAAGAACACAACATAAGGATGTTTTTTCTAACTGAGCTATTCTCTCATTTATGGTTAGGATGAGGTGCTGGGAGGGTCTGAGAGCTGTATGTCCAATATTTAGCTGCTCTTATTTATTTTGGCTTTGTCCTCTGTCTCTCAATCTGCATGTTTCATGTTGCCCACAACATGCTGTGCCTCTGCCTCACTGGCCACTTGTATTGAGAGGGATGTAAAAAAAGAGCGAGATACATGTCTTTCCAAGAGAGAGACAAGGGCGTCATGCCCTTTTTTTGTTTTTTGAGGCAGCACTAGTGGTGGTCCTGGCTTACTTGGTACCCAAAGTGAGCAATTGAGCTAACACAAGAAGTTAGTTGCTTAGAAAGTAAATACGATCTTTATCATAGCTGTACAGTTTTCGCTTCAAAGTGGCAGAAGGAGAGAAAAGACTCACCCATCTGCTCCACTATGTCTGGAGGAAAGACTCGCGAGGCGAAGGCCCGACGGAAGATGTCTGAGAACTCCTTGTCTAGGCCTCCAATGCCCATGCGCTCAAAGTTCCAGTCTGGGTTGATGATGGACTGCCGAGAACCTCTGGTCTTTGCTTTTCCTGGAGAAAAATGACCAAAAACAGACTGCTGAGGTTTTCCAAGGTTATACAACATGTCAAATATTAAGGGATGTAAAAAACATTTTAGTAGAGATAACAATTAAGTAAGGTAGATGAGGTAAAACCACGTGTGTTCTGACTGCCATCTAGTGGTTAAGTTTGGTTTTTACACTATTTGAAGCATATGAATTTAATTTAATTTAATTTAATTTAATTTAATTTAATTTAATTTAAACCACTGATTGAGTCATTGGACAACACATAACTCAAATAAAAGTTTATGTACAGAGGAATTATTTTGGATTAATCTGTTACACACGTGCTTTAACTGTTGTTCACAAAATGTGTTTTTCACTTCCTATCACTCAATCTAGTTTAACACCGTGAGATAAAAAATGTGGACTGTCAAATAATAATACAAATTTTAAAAAATTTAATATGTGATTAAGAATGAATTACCAATTCAGGATACTTTCAAATTGATTTTTTGATCTATTACTCTTAACAGTCAGACAGAAAATCTTTTGACAATATGGTGTTGAAAAAAAAAAAAAATTTAAGCAAGTTCACCCTCAAGTTGTTCCAAACCTGTATGAGTTTCTTTCTTCTGTTGAGCACAAAAGAAGAAATTTTGAAGAATGTTGGCAACTAAACAGTTTACGGTAGCCACTGACTTCCACTATAGAATTCGATGGCTACCATCAACTGTTTGGTTTCCAGCATTCTTCAAAATATCGTCTTTTGTGCTCAACAGAAGAAAGAATCTCATACAGGTTTGGAATGACATGAAAGTGAGTAAATGATGACAGAATGTTCATTTTTGGCTGAACTATCCCTGTAAATGCAGAAGCCATTCTGTTTTTCTGACATGGCTAACTACTAATAGGAACTATTTAAAATAAGGGAAATCATAAAATTAAGCAGACATAAAATCATTTAAATCACTTAAAATCATTTAATTCATTTTTTTTATTATTTTAAAGAAACTAATTACATTAAGTCAGTTTAATTAATTTAACTTTTTAATAAAAACTCTCAAACTAAATTAGAATCATGTGTATCCTGCAAGCAAAATGGCTCAGCTCAGAAAAGCACCAAATACAGGACATTGAAAAAAAAAATATATATATATATACTGAAAACAAATATATCAATGGAAAAGAAAACCTATATTTATATTTTAAGGGATAAATATAAGATTTATGGCAGAGTTTACAAGCCTTTTAAACTGTTCTTAAAACACTGTGGAGTTGGTGATATAGAGGTGGTAGTGAATGTTCATGTAAGGTAATGAAAAGTTTTTTACTTTCTGTTGAATGTGCGTGCAGTTTAACTAAACTCATTTTGTAATTCTGATCATTCTAATTAAATATTTGCATAAAATTACATTTCAGTGATTTATAAGTACTAACATTGCTAACTTTAAGTAAAAGCATGTGACAGGTTTCATCCCAACTCACAAGAATTTGTGACCTACCTAGTATCAAGTTAGCTGTGACAAGTTCACTAGAGCTAAAAACAAAACAAAAATAAAAAAAAGACTAAATATATTTGTCAGCAGCTGACAATGTTGGATTAACCACGCCAGATCTTTAGGTTAATAAGTCTTGACTAAATAATGTAAATGCTGTATCATAAAGTATTCAGAAGACTCAGAAGATACACATATTGTGTATATCAGAGCCACAAAGGAGGTGTGTGTTTCCCAGTTAAACACTAACCAATCAAATTGATAGATGAGCTCTCAGCTTTCTCAAAAATCACCTGACAGTTGCCATGCAACAGACCAATCTCAATCTGAAAAAGAAAAATGGAAAAAAACATATTAAAGTCATATCTCTATTAACCCATGAATCAGCATGATTTGAGAGTAAGCAGCAACAAGCTACCTTCTGCTTTTTGCTAGAGCTTTGCTCGCCTCTAAGGATACTGGGATCCATGGCCTCGATATCTTTTATGACCAGTGCAAAAAGCTTGTCAAAGCAGCTGAAGACAAACTGTCAGGAAGACAATACAGGCTTAATGTGCAACTATGCCCACACTATATAAAAGTTCTCAGACCTTATTAAGGGTGGGTACCTGCTGGCCCACACTAAAGGCCTGTGCGGTAAAACACTGGATAAATTCAATGGCCATTTTATCAGAGTCGTAAGGGTTGCTGTCTACGCTCTTCTTCTGGAGGAAGTCGATCTCTAGCGTCATGGTTCCCACATACTGTCTCGATGGGTCAAAGCTGTAGACACTCACTGCAAACAAGACAACAAAGACAAGTGGAGAATAAGACAACGGTCACTGTTGAAATATACTATAGATGTTAGTCAAGGTAGACGACATATTTAATATGGCATGAATGAAAATAAGATTTTGTGTGAAATATGTCTTTCCAAAACACTTCAATAGGACGAAACTTGCACTAAGAATTTGTAATACTACTCCCTATAAATGTCCACATACACTACTGTTCAAAATTTTGGCATTAGAAAAAGAAAAAAAATTTTTTATTAATATTTCTATTCTCCAAGGACACAAACAAATGCAAATACATTTTTGCACTTTCTATTCATCAAACAATCCTGAAATATACCACAAGAATATTAAACAGCACAACTGTTTTCAACATTAATAATAAGAAGGAATGCTTCTTGAAATCCAAACTGGCATTTCAGGATGATTTCTGAAGGATCATGTCACACTAAAGACTGGAGTAATGGCTGCTGAAAATTCAGCTTTGCAGTTAGAAATAAATTACATTTTAATATACATCAAATTAGAAAACAGACATTTAAAAATTTTATTAATTTATTTATATTTTTACAATATTACTTTTTAATGTATTTTTGATCAAATAAATGCAGCTGTGGTGAGCACAAGAGACTTATTTCAAAAACATATATACATATATATAAAATATATATTTTATGTATATATGTGTGTGTATATATATATATATATATATATATATAATGCTATATGCATTTTTACAATATTACTTTTTAATGTATTTTTGATCAAATAAATGCAGCTGTGGTGAGCACAAGAGACTTATTTCAAAAACATATATACATATATATAAAATATATATTTTATGTATATATGTGTGTGTATATATATATATATATATATATATATTAGGCTACATGCATTTTTTTTTTTTTTTTTAGAACTTATCTACATTTGTGTATTTCTTGGGGTGACTTACATATTAATTAAAGTCTCTACATTTTTTTAGCTAAATTAACTGATAATGGTTTCAACTGAAAACTACATTTTCAGAAATTGAATTCTTAACTAAAAATCTCCAAAAATGTATTATTTTCCACTAGCTCCATCTATTGTCCTTCCATCTCTCTCCAACCCAACCAAAGTTTTATCACACTACATTATAATCAATAATTTCACAGCAAACGCAGGAAACAAACTCCCTGTGTTATTGCACTATTAGTTTGCAGCCAATCAAATTCGGTGTAGTTTAGTAATTAGTCATGTGAAACGGTACACATACCTTCAACATCCTGGTTTAGAGAGAGTCCAGCCCATTTCCTCTATGACACAGAGAGCATATCAATAAGTTTCTATTTTTCATAACGAGTTTCTATCTTTATAATTTAAACTATATGTTTTTTAGCATATTACCAGCCACACAATTATTATACAGTTATTATTTGGAAGATCCTACTGCAAAAAAAACGACAATGCATTTGTACAACTTTCTCTTGTTAGATGGTCTTACTGTAGAGCACACTAACAACGAAATGTGTACTTTTCTCTAGTTGTGTTTCAATTCTTGGTCTCTTGTTGATAAAATATTACATCATGCCATAAAATAAGACCACTGTGAGAACGTTACTGTAGTACCTGAGAAGTCTTGCTGCTGTCATGTTAACAGATGAACGAGAAGCAGGCAAAAACAATGCAAGACATTAAGAAATAAGCATGCTGACAACAACAGTACATTATTGTACATCTGCATACTAATGCAGTTCACAAGGCAGAAGGCATAAAGATGGTTACATAAAAACATATTCAGAGTATATCGTATGTCATGAGACGTTAGAGAAGCCTTTGTGGAATGATGACACAAACTTGTACCTGAGGTAGACTGAAGGCAATGGTTCCCGGCACCACGCTTGGGTGGGTTTTCACCGTGAACACAAACTTCTGAGTGGGTGTGGTTTTAATGGTCAAATGTCTAGAAAGAATTAAAAAATAAATAAATAAATAAATTTAAAAAAAAATATATATATATAAATATA
>NW_015552606.1:837735-843675 GCF_001515605.1 Sinocyclocheilus anshuiensis | reverse complement strand
TGCATGTTATTTCTCCTGCTCTTTTTCTAGCAAAAATTCACTCATTACTAAATGAAAACTTAAAGTGAAGACCTGATTATTTCAGGAGCCTTATCACAAGTCCATTGTTTTTGAATTTTGGTGCTACTTCTGCAATATTTTCACATTTAAAACAATAATTTGGTATTCCTCATGTACCATTGTCCTCTTTTATGCTAAGAAATAAGTCACCTGGCAGTTCTCTCTCAAGTGGTTCCACTGCTGCCAGCATTAAGTCGGAGTATGATTCAGTGGGCTATATAACACTTTTAATTGTCAGGAAATTACTTGTCTTTAAAAGTTTTGGTTCAATATACTTACCTGTTGATCAAAAATAGCCTTAAACCTATACACTTTTTTTTTTTTTTTAAGTTTTTTTTAGTAACTTTCAGGAGGGTGTACTCATTTTTGCAACACAACATTTTATCACTTTGATAAGAAAATCTTATTTTGCTGAATAATTTTGGCATTCTTCTTTGGTAATTGATCAAGCAGGCTTGTTGGAACATTACATCTCCAAAGAACCCTAACATGTCTTCTAAGTAAAGAGTAATTGCTGAATTTGTTAAGTTTTAGAGGGGGTGTACTCATTTATGCTGTGCACTGTATATATATATTTATATATTATTCTGATTTATTTATTTTGACATAGGCATTCTGGCAGTATGTATTTAAACATAATGACAGTCCTCTTTTCTGATTCATTACACATCAAGTACTCACTGCCCAGATTTGAAGTCCTTCTCACTTGCAACCACACAGTTTGTGAGAGACAGTTCATCTGTTGGGCATCTCGCTGCTTGCATTAGCTGTACAGGAAAGAAGAAAAAAGCAGTGATGAAGTGATAGCAAATCACAGAAGCTGACATTTCAGCCTTGATATTCACTTCCAATCAAAAGCTTGTACATGCTCAATCATCTTTTTTAATTACTGTTTTCTAGAAGCCACCTTTGTCTAGATCAGGGGTTATACATTGCATTGCATTTTAAGACTGGACTATATTTGCTTATACATTGGTTGAAGTTAACTATATATAAAGGTATATAGATTTTAGATTAAAAGAATGCAAAAATAATTTTCAATAAACTCCAGACATTGTAACTATATATGTGTTGTGATACTAAAGCCTAAAGCTAAATAGTTGTATCGGTATCATTACTAGTAGTACTAATACTGATCCCAAAAAAATAAAACAATTAAAAATTGGGCCATATGGAGATAATTTCATGATAACTAACTGATAACCAAACACTATTTGTAAACTGTTACAGACCATTTGATTAGTCAAAAAAAAAAAAACAGCGTCTATTATCCTTTTCACTGAAAAAAATTAAACCTATATGTCTGTCGACACTCACCAGCTGTCTGTTCAAATCATCATTTTCATCGCGACAAACACTCATTGAGTAAGGAGTCACTCCCCCATTACCTTTTCTGTAACCTGATATTCACTCATTCAAACACTTACAAATCTCTATGTTTAACCAGCTGAAGCTCGCTCTTAAAAATACTGAGAACATGCAGTAATGCTGTGTGATCTTATAGGATTACTGAAGGGCTTCATTAAACCCTAGTGTGGTATTACCAATAGCATGAGATGAATTCCAGACCTTCTGAATCTCACGTAATCTCCTCAAATATACAGCCTGTAATCATAATGCTGGCTAATGTATATTGCTTAGTAACTGTGTGTTTGGACCCACTTATCCTGTGATACAACAGAAACAGACACCTGACCACAAGCAACACATACAGTGGGGTCCAAAGGTTTGAGACCACACTGAAAAGCTGCTTATTATTATTACTATTATTATTATTATTATTTAAACCAGTACATTTTGTGGAAATCAAATCTAGATTTGAGAACATTCTAATCTAATGTTTTTTTTTTTATTATTATTTAATTAATTTTTCCCCATTATAGTGAAAATGTTATATAATGTTATATCCAAAATTATATTAATACATATAGAAAATACTATGTTACTTATAACAAACAGTAACTTTATCTAATTGTTTTCAAAAAATAAATGTAAGCATTTTCTTGTCGCCTCAGAAGTCCAGTTTTATTTTAGTATTATTTATGTACTTTTAAAGAATTTAATAACATTTTGAATTTGTTATTTTTATCTTTTTTTTATATATATATTTTTTAGTTTTCATTTTAACTTTGTTGAAGTTTTAGTCATTTGGTTATGTGCTTTTTTATTTTGTAGTAATTTTGTTATTTTTAAATATTTCTATTTCACTTTAACTTCATTTCATTTTCAGTTTTAGTAATTTTAGTATTTAAAATTATTTTATTTTACTTAGTTAAGATAATATTTCTAATTTTAGTTTAGGTTAAGTTCAAGTTTTTCATCAATTATTTATATTTTATTCCAGCTTTATTTTAAAGAACGAAAACGATTTATATAAAAACACTGCAAGGCTTGATGAAAGAAAGAAAGAAAGAAAGAAAGAAAGAAAGAAAGAAAGAAAGAAAGAAAGAAAGAAAGAAAGAAAGAAAGAAAGAAAGAAAGAAAGAAAGAAAGAAAGAAAGAAAGAAAGAAAGAAAGAAAGAAAGAAAGAAAGAAAGAAAGAAAGAAAGAAAGAAAGAAAAGCCTCATATTGTATTTTTATTTTCATTTAAGTAGTTGAATAATCATAAATCAATAACCTTGCTTCCTGTCAAAAACAGCATTTATCTATTATTATAATATTCTTGATTCAATTATCTGTAATGACAACAGCCACAGTTATATTAGCATGCATTTGCCAAAGTCACTCTTCAAACGCCTTTAAAGAAAATACAGTTGTCGCTTCCACATTAAAAATTGTAAATATTCTCGTGACTTTTTGTATAAGTAATGTTTTCCTGAAAAGTCATAAGACGTGATGTGGAACTTGTCTTCCGGTAACGTTACTGCACGAGTGTGAATGACGTGTGCAAACACAGCACGAATGAATGGAGCTGAGCCCTGGACATGCTGAGCAGATTGTCGAAATTATGAGTTATTTCTGTGCGACAACAAAACAACTTTAATCATAAAGAAATACTCACCCGGCCAGCCATTTTTGCGTTTATCAGGTGATCAAGATGAATTCCGCAAGAACGACACAACTAGACGCTGCCCCTAGCGACTGCTCTCAGCTAAGACGCGAACATCAAACCGGAAGCGAAGACCCACCAAAATAAAAGCACGAGCTTTTTGTTATAATGTATTGTAATTATAATAACTTTTTTAATATCGAACTTTAAAATTTATATAAACAATTATAGAAAATTTGCAAGTAATTTAATGATTATAATAACCACAATTTATTTATAATGGGTACATAATAAATGTTTTAGCTCATATGTATAAACTCCTGCCCTCTCAAGTTTGCATGTTTTGTCATAGGTCTTTGTACGGAATAAACTGAGCATCTTACTGGGTTTATATGAGACAGAAATAACAGTGTTTGTCGCATCAAACTAACCTAATTAATGCAATAATCAAAGCACATTGCCCATTAGATGGCGCCAGAGGCATATGGATCTTAACCATTAATTTCTAAGGCCCTTAAATGATCAAAATGATCAAAATTGTTCTGAAAAAACTGTTGTACATAATCTTCTACATGCTTTCTGATTGATGGTTCATACTGTTTTGGTAAGTAAAAGTAAGCAAAAGGCGTTTTAGTATAATTCCAACAACGTCCAGCTTCAGAGGTTGTGGTACATGTGCAAACTTTATTTGAGATTTTCTTTTATATTTTGTCCAATGGTTCAATAAACCAATCCATTTGATTAAAAGTAAAAAAGACTATTATCTTCCGACTATTAGGCCTATTTCATATGTCAAGCTTTACAGGTGCATCTCAATAAATTAGAATGTCGTGGAAAAGTTCATTTATTTCAGTAATTCAACTCAAATTGTGAAACTCGTGTATTAAATAAATTCAATGCACACAGACTGAAGTCATTGAATTTATTTAATACACGAGTTTCACAATTTGAGTTGAATTACTGAAATAAATGAACTTTTCCACGACAATTTATTGAGATGCACCTGTACATTGTTAAATAAAGATAACTCTTGTTGTTTTCCAGGGTTAAACAGTTCACAGGACATGTCCTAATTATAAAGGGGTTAAATTACTCCCTATCATGTTTTAACATCAAAAACAAAGAACAACTCCCATGCCAACACATCCAAACACAGTCTCTCAAAGCAAGGGTGTGGCTTTAATGGAGCAGTTGAATATGCCATTTTCCGAGAAGTCAGCAAATTGTAAGCATTAATCACATCAGTGTTTAATATCTAGAACAGATCATGATACACTTTTTAACCCAGAGATGAAAATCTGTCATAATTGACTTACCTTCAGGCACGTGCACAGGTAGGGCTCTTTGGCCAACGTATTTTACAACAGGAAAAACTGAGCGCCCATATAGCTACAACAAACTTTGTAACCTGTTGATCAAAACGTAATGTGATGCTGCCGTTTTAATGATGGACAAATTGCACATTTGCACACACATTCCCTGGTCAAAAACCCGGCCATAACTGCATTTGAGTTTGACACAAAGCGACTGAGTGTTCCTCGTCAGCTAGGTAAAATATATTTCTAAGAAAATTCTTCTTTGATTTATGATGGCTATCTGCTGATACACTTATTAACATTTAATCATATTATATATGGTCACACTCACAGCATGGTTAATGTTTACGATGTTAATATGCATGTATTTGCTAGCTAGCTAATTTTTGAATGTAGTATTCTATACTCTCCGCTTATCATTAAGATGTGACCAGTTAAATAAAGGGGGGGTGCCCTTTTTCAGTTTCAGCACATGCCCCTCAAAAGGTCTGTGCACGGCCCTGCTTACCTTCATGTCATTCTAAATGGAAAAGAGCAGGATAAACATTTTGCTTTACATTTTGTTTTCTACAGAAGACAGAAAGTTATACAGGTTTGGAAGGGCATGAGGGTGAGTAAATGATGAAAAATTACATGAGGACATTTTTTCTGTCTGGGTTGACAATATCGATTTATCAGTCCAACTGTATAAAAACATTTAATTTTAATGTACAATAGACACATTTTGTTTATAGTAAACACAAGTTGATTTGTGCACATTCAGTGCTTCCATTAAAAACTGAAGACTAGTCATGCAGGTTGTGCCACACATCCTGATCAGAGCATGTGAGCACCTACCTACCAATCAGATCACGTGATCTGTTATCAACTGACATACCATACCAACCTGCGCCATTTAACCCTTCTGCTTCGCTTAACTGGAATTTCAGTAGTCTGAGATTCTTGAAAGAAGTGCTAAACATTACAAGCACGCACAGACTCATACCTGTACACACACACACGTTTTTGAAATAATGTACATTCCATATTAGGATCCAAAACAACTGAACATTTTAATAAAATGGACACACTTAAATGAAATTTAGTTAACAAGAGACTTTTGTGTTGTACAAAGACAAGCCATACAACAGTGACTTTCACATGTTCTTTTTTTTTTACATTCCAACAGAATTATATTTCTGATCCTGAAAAGGATGCTTGAGATACATTCAAAACACTTCCCGTCCGTATTGAGCCTGTATCAAATGTCTACAGTTTAAAAGACTCATCCCATTTTAGGAATTCTCGATCTGCCAGGATGCAGTTTATTTAGTCTATGGCATACTCCGAGTCTTGGCGACAACGCCGGCAGCCTGGATAACACGGTATCGCTCTCGGAGGTTGCGTCGCCGGACGTGCTCGTTGGTGATTTCCAGTACATTTGCTTCAGGAAACCAGCCTTTCTGTCCATCAGATAGACGGATTCCCTCACACCATCCTAAAGAAGGCAAGAAGTGGTCAGGTGGATGAACAAAAATACATTTGGAACACATTTCAACATGTCAGATGTGCTTCCAATAAATGGAAGGTATAGC
>NW_015552606.1:803459-837632 GCF_001515605.1 Sinocyclocheilus anshuiensis | reverse complement strand
AACTCGGTCCTGGAGGGCCGGTGTCCTGCAGAGTTTAGCTCCAACCCTAATTAAACACACCTGAACCAGTTAATCAAGCTCTTACTAGGCATAGAAACTTCCAGTCAGGTGTGTTGAGGCAAGTTAGAGCTAAACTCTGCAGGACACCGGCCCTCCAGGACCGAGTTTGGACAGCCCTGGTATAGCGTGACACACCTTCGCTGGTTTTGCGCACGATGTTAATGATCTCCGTGGGCTCCAGATTTAATTCATCTGCTTGGTTTGCCACATACTGCTCCACACACTGCACCTGAGGGCAATCTGTCACACAAAGACACACATGATTAGAAAGTTATTTATCTGTAGAGAGAGAATGTAATCAAAATCAAAGGCAAGCACTGACACGTCACATATGCGTATAAACCTTAGAGAAATAAGCACCCACACTTACCCCAATCTTCATATATGACTTCTTCTTGATCATTGCTGGGGTTGTCAGGATTCGGGAATGCTGCCAACCACCTGTGCAGGTCAGATCTGATTGGAGAGATTGAAGAAAAGTGACCTATACAGTCTTTAAAGCAGCGTACATCCTTATAGTCAAACTAATCCTGGAGATTACATAGAGGAGTTTTCCAATTGTGGAAATGTATGATGTATACAAAATTAAAAATAATAATAATATTATTAAAAAAAAATTTTTTTTCCAAATTATGGTACATACATTCTGATACATTGCTGATATTAAATTATTATTTTTTATTTAATGCAATGATTATACATACACCAAAAGTTTTATTTAATTCATTTATTCAGCAAGGGTGCAGTAAATTGATCAAAAGTGACAGTAAAGACACTAATGTTATGAAAGATTTCTATTAAAATTAAATGCTGCACGTTTAAAATTTGTATTTATCAAAGAATCCTGAAAAAAATGTATCGCCGTTTCTTTCTTCAACATTCGTTATAAGAAACGTTTCTTGAGCACCAAATTAGTATATTGAATGATTTCTGAAGGATCATGTGACACTGATGACTGAAGTAATGGCTGCTTTAGCTTTGCTACCACAGGAATAAATTACATTTTAAAATATATTAAAATATTAAACAGTTCTTTTAAAGTTATTTAATTTTTGATCAAATAATTGCAGCCTTGGTAAACATGTTCAAAAATATATTAAAAAACGACCCCCAAATGTTTAAACGGTAGTGTACATTGAAAAGACTTGTATACTTGAATTACAGGGGGAAAAAAATCTCGGCTGAGTAAAATAAATAGTATACAGTTTATTTATAACTCCACGCACTGTGTAGGAGCTTTCAAAACTCTTTCCATCTGGCGTCCCTGATGATTCTCCAGCAGGGTCAGACAGAGGCTGTGCTCCATGTTCGGGACAGCTGTGTCCTCCCCAAAAGGCTGCACCTGGACCAGGGAGCGATGGGCATGATCGAGGACTACATACCGCTCAGAACTGCAGCACAGGGAAAGAGAAGAAGAAATAAATGAGTGAAGTCTGCTTCAGAAACAATAGGATTAACTAAACAGTAATTGCAAACAGGTGTGTTATGATTTATAAACCATAATTAAAAAGTTAATCCAAATAAATGGCATGTAAACATAATGCAGTGTTTTGTAACCCTCATAAAACAGAGTAAAGCCACAAAACAAACAGGTTTTTCAGCTTTCTACCTTTTCTTGCTGGCAATGATAAGCAGGTCATTGAAGAGAAAGAGGTAGACGGGACTGAATTTGGGGCGGAGGGTCAAGAATGTTCCTCCTCTGTTTACTTCCTGCAGCTCTCCTCGTTTCTCCAAATAACGTGTTTGAGAGACAATTGGCACCGCCTGAATAGATGATTCAATGATGAGACAACATTTCAACAAATAAATAGATTAATTCAAATAATTATTATAAAAGGTATATAAAAATATATAATAGTAAATATTTTTAATACAATTTTTATTTCAATAAAGCATTTCATGATTTCAAAACGTTAAAAAAGTAATAATTTATAAAGTAATAATTAAGATTCTACACTATTTTAAGGTCACTAATCAAAAGTAAACATTTGTGAAAGTGATCATGTGACATTCTCAAATCATGCTGGATTACATCAGGTTTTGCAGTTCTAAAATTCATCTTTTTACTCATTTTCTTAAGCTCATATAATTTGTCATTTTTTCACTATTTAAAAAAAAATACAATCAGAGCAAATTTAAAAGCCACTGTAACCAACTGTATCATTAAAACAAAAATCAATTGCTCACCTTTAGTTTGTCGAACTCCAGCATACCATTAATCTGAATCAGTTCCTCCATCTGCTTCATTTTTCCAACTTGAGTATTACATTCTTCAATGATCTGTGAGGATATGCGTGAGAAGTTTTTTAAGAACACATCTGCCAACACAGCCATAAACAATACATATAAACACCAACACATTCTTTCCGTGCAGACAACTGAAACTGAATACATCATGACATGACAAACATTAAACTTGACCTATTTTGGTTCCTTCATGAACATAAATAAATGCCCTTTATTTGCCTAATGCTATAAAATCTACTTTATTACAATAGTTATCATTGACTCTAACAAAAATATGGCAGCCTTATATAATCTGAAACATATATTTCTAGTGAGCCGACCTGCATTTACCCTTGTTTTCCACTCTCCTCCTCCCCCCCCTCCTCATTCTCGCTCTCTTTTCCTTTTATCTTTCTCTCTAACAGGCTATTCTGAAAACAATGAGGTCTAGTTTGATCATAGAACAGTGGGTGAGGAGTGGCTTTATAATGAGAGGAAAAACAGGGTGCATTAACTGTGACCTTGAGGTGTTTACCTTGGACACAGAGTCCAGAGCTTTAGATGCTGTTTGTTCCTTATCCGTCCCGACGGCTGTTCTCTTTAGGATGTTCTGATGAAAAAATAATAATAATAATTTTACAAATCTGAATTATCTTCATATTACCTGGATCACGCTAGATAATAATGTGATGCCTTGCAAACCAAGTATAATTGTGGAAACAAAAACAAAACAAAAGAAAACTCCCCAAAACCAACTGAAATTGGTTCCAACATTTACATACATTCTACAGTTTACAATACTGGGGTCATTAAGATGTTTGTAATATGTTTTTGAAAGAGGTTACTTTTATGCTCACCAAGGCTGCATTTACTGTATTTAAAAATACAGTAAAACAGTCAAATTGTGAAATATTAACGCAAGTTAAAATGATTGTTTTCTATTTTAATATATTTTCAAATGTAATTTATTCTTGTGATGGCATGATCCTTCAGAAATCATTGTAACATGCTGATTTGTTGCTCAAGAAATATTCTTCTTTCATCAATGTTGCTTAGTATTTTTGTGGAAAGTGTGATACATTTTTTTCAGGATTCTTAGACTAATAGAAAGTATTTTTTGTGAGTTATTCACCCACCTCGATGAGCATTTTATTGCGTGTGATTCGCTGGAAGGGCAGCAACATGAAGGACATGAAGGGCAGTCGTTGACAAATGGGCGACTCCTGGAGTCGGGTGATTATGGTCGCAAACTGAGTGTTAGTTTGCCTGTGACAGATATTAGGCAAAAGAACACGTGAGAGAATACAAAATACATTTAAATGGATAATAAAAAATATTAGACGAAACCGTTTTTGAGTGCTTGTGTGTGTAGATGTATGAGTTTCTCACATGAGATTACTGTAGGTCTTTTCCTGATAAATCTGGTTTCGAACATAGTCGATATACGCAGGGAAATGATGTTGGGCGTGATAGTGGATGATGTCACAGATGTCAGAAATGATAACGCTCTCATCTACACGCTCCTCCAGGTCCTTTAGAAACCTGTGAACATCAACAGACAATGGTATTTGTAAATTAATGTTTGTGACTGCTGTGACTTGTTTTACAGGCTACACTGCATTGTCGAAGCATTAGACTATTAGTTGGCGATGATGTATTTATCCTCCTGAGATTTCATGTTTAATCGTTTTCTACTCTAATTATTGCAATAAAACATCAAACGCTGCTGTCTCAGCAAACTCTGATGGGTTACACCTGGCAAAGCATTTGTAGCAGTAAAATAACAATGTTGCAAATGTAGTCTATGGGGTTCATGTATACAAACAAAACTCATTTGTGGGGTTCAGACAGTGCCATCTCAGCAAATCTAAACTGTAAATGTCTGCATTTTACACACACATACAGGCACTCACCTCTCGCTGACCTCTTGGATGCGCAGAATGTTTGAGAAGAGGGTCTTTTTGTCCATGTTAATAAGAGTGTCATTCAAGTCACTTGACTCCATAAAATGATCTGTTATCACACGCAGAGAGCGCAAATAGGACATTTCTGATGTAATCACCTCGAACATGCTCTGCACACAGAGAAGGGAAAAACATAAATATTGTTTAAATGCAACTCACTCTTCGATTTCTGTAAAATCTTTATATTTGTAGTAATAGGTCGGTTTTTTCACATTCACTTTTATTATCGTCTGTATTGTGTTACATTGTATTGTGTTATTCCACTTCTGTAATGTATTAGACTAATTAGTAATACAAGAAAAAAAATTGAATATAGAAAATAAAACGTTGTTTTTTGTTGCATTTTGAAATTATTTTTATAACAATTGAGAAAATTCTCCCTCAAAATTCTCATTACTGTAATGCATCCAGACATTTTTTTATGTAGTACAGTATTTTTAAAAATGTATAAATACTTTATTAAAACAACACTTTGCATAAAAACACATTACATTACAGCAATAAGAATGGAATTTTGTTCCATTATGGTCATGACAATTTTAATTGTCAAGAAAACAAAAAAACCTTAATGTTCTTTATCCATACTGCCTTAATTTTATAATACACTACTGTTCAAAAGATTTTTTTTTCAACAAGGATGCATTAATTAGGAATGCATTAAATTGATCAAAAGCGATCAACACTTTTGAAGACATTCATAACGTTACAAAAATTATATTTAAAATAAATGCAGTACAATTGTTTTCAACATTTCTCCAATAATAAGAAATGTTTCTTGAGCTCCACATCAGCATATTAGAATGATTTGTGGAGGATCCTGTGACACAGGAATAAATGATATTTTAAAATATATTCAAATCAAAATAATTTTTTTTCAAATTGTAACAATATTTGACAGTTTTACTGTTTTTACTAGACTTTTGATCAAATAACTGCAGCCTTGGTGAGCATTAGACCAATCTTACTGACCCCAATCTTTTGTACATGTTTTGTATTTGTGAAATGAACACTCTTCATACTTCCTTTCCCATCCACCCCTTTCCATCCTGTCTTCTCCTAGAGATTTCCATCCTCTCTTTCTTCTCTTTTCCTCTCAAATCACTTTTTCCATGTTCCCAAACACATATTATGTGTTTACACATATTATGTAACATATATGCTAAGAAGTACATGCTCTCCTCCGCGTTCTGTACCTTGTTCATTGAGGATTTCTGCTCACCTCTTGGTACTTGCACTCTTCTGAACTTAGGGTCTGCAAGACACCACTGTCTCGTACTGCTGGCTGATCCCGCCATAAATTGCTCTGCTTGAGATTTGGAACACTACTGGATCTGGGATGTTTTTCTCCTTTCTCTGGGCTGGATGTATTGTGTGGGTCCATCTGGAAGTCCATGCTGGTTTTACTGATGTTGCGACATACTGTCCTCCTGATCTCCTTGTGTATATATGTTTCTGTGTAAAACTGATACAGCTCTGCAAGGGTCAGAAAATATGGCATTAAACTCAACCCCCTAAAATCAATTTATTGAGAAATGTATGGATGACATCATTCATCACAATTTCTTTACAGTGTTTCTTTCTTAACTTTCATCTGCCTTACAATTTTCAATTTAAAACTGGTCATTTATTCATTTAGAAAAAAATTATACCCTCAGACTTCCCAGCTTCCAAGTCAACAGATTGTTGGTGATGTGGAATGGCTCGTGGAGGTCTAGAGCTGAGACAGAGATTGAGTTACACACATAGTAAAGACAAATACGACAGCTGTATGACTACAATATTAAAGCTTAAGAGAGCAGAAACTGTTTGAGAGATGAAAGAAATATAAAAAACATAAACATATATACTTCTCAGTGGATCCACATTTTTCCCCATCAGCCCCTGCACTGTCAGTCTCATCTGTTGATGTCAAAAAAAGGAGAAACCAACAATTAAGTACCATAAAACAAATACACAGAGATAATCAATGTTAGTCTGAATCACTTCATTCACTTAAAGAAATGCTTCAAACACATTTTACTTCTGTAATATAATGCATTTCTGAGTGAAATAGTATATTTAAAATAAAAAATAAAAAAATAAATTACAGGATGAGATTTGATCTATTAGTAGTAATTGGACTGTGAATAGTGGGCATTGAATAAAAGAATTTGTTCTGAAGAAGAAAGTAAGTCATACATGTCTGGAACAGTGTTGTTATTGTTAACTAACACTAAAATTATTAAAAATCATTTTCATCAATTGAAATAAAGCTAAATAAAATTAAATATAAATGTCAGATAAAAAAATCAAAATTGGTAAAACTTCACAATAAGGATCTAAAGCATTTATTAAGCTTTTGAGCATTTTGATTAAGTTGATGTTCATTTGAACATTTACTAATACATTATTAAAAGTTTTATCTGTTAATATTATTTAAAGGGATAGTTCACCCAAAAATGAAAATTTTGTTATTAATTACTCACCCTCATGTCGTTCCAAACCCGTAAGACCTTCGTTCATCTTCGGAACACAAATTAAGATATTTTTGATGGAATCTGAGAGCTCTCTTTAGTTTTACAATTGTTGAATTGTTGAATAAAGTCGTTTTTTTTTTTTCTTTTAAACTCAAAAAGTATTCTCGTAGCTACGTAAAATTACGGTGGAACCCCTGATGTCACATGGATTATTTTACCGATGTCCTTGCTACATTTCAGGACCTTGATCGTGTAAGGACCCTTTCTGTCTATGGGAGGGTCAGAGAGCTCTCAGATTCCATCAAAAATATCTTAATTTGTGTTCCGAAGATGAACGAAGGTCTTACGGATTTAGAACGACATGAGGGTGAGTAATTAATGACAGAATTTTCATTTTTGGGTGAACTATCCCTTTAATAGACCTGAGCTAGCATGAACTAACAATGAACGTTAGCAAAAATTGCTGTAACAAATGTATTGCTCATTGTTAGTTACTGGTAAATAATGCATTAACAATGTTAACTAAAAGAACCTTATTGTTTTACTTTAAAACTTAAATAAAAAAAATAGAAATGTTACCTTGGCAACTAACTGAAATAAAAGTCCTTTAGTAAATAGAAGTACTGAAATGATTACAACTAAAATAAAAATAAAGCTAAATAGAAATATTTAAAATAATAATTAAAAAATTACGAAATCGAATAACAAAATTGCTAAAAGGTAAATAAAAACTGAAAAAATAAAAGCTAATTCAAAATATATAAAAAATAATATGTATATAAAATAACACAGTTTGGAACATTTATGACATAATTTTCATTTTTGACTTCTTTTTAAGAACATAAATAGGGTACATTTTGATTCCATGCCTACTTTAAATGCCTTTATGTACCTATAGACTTGAGAGAATAATTGCTGAGACGTCTTCCGTTCTCATAGGTCTTGGCTGGTGGTGGTGGTGGAGTTCTTTGTGGTCGGGGACTGGCAGGTGGGCTGCACTTTTTAGGGGGAAGCAGAGGGGAGGCAGGGCGTGCTAGAGGCTGAGGCAGAATAATGCGAGGTGGACCCCTGTTATCTAAAGGCATCCTGGGAGGAATGGCCGGAGGTGCGTCCTTGCTTACAGTGTCCGACCCCTTCTGAGGTCTGGGTGGAGTGACCACCTCCAGGCTAACATCGTAGATGGACTCCTCTGGCTCCTCCAAAGACTGGTCTTTGGGGACGTTTAGAGGAGTCTGAGGAAATGGGACAACAGAGGCAATCAACGTTGGAGGTCCAGGGTCCGATTTCCTCCTCAGCTGTTGCTCTATTAGATTACGAGTCTCCTGAAACTTGCCTTTTTTAACTTGCAGTTCCTCCTTCTTGTTCTCATCTTCAGCTATTGACTCACTCAAAGAATTCGGCTCCTTATTTGACTTGTCTTCGTTCTCTCCCTCTCCGCTTTTGTTCTGATCCTCCGTGTCACTGTATTCAATCTCATCATCCTCACCCTCGTCATCATCCTGCTCGCTTATTGGCACCCATACGAGCTTCATGCCAGGCCTCTGCAGGTGACATATACAGCCGCAGTTCTTTTCACACTGAGGCTCTGGAAGAGGGCTGGAATCCTGCTCTTCTCGCAGTTTGCCGCCTTCTTTTCCATCAGGAGCTAGAAGAGGACATGGATCATGGTAAGGCTTTGAATGAACTTTAAGATGGGTCAATAACATGATGCTATTTTTTTCATCCTATCATTTTTTTTTTTTTCCATAAATACATTAAAAATGCAATTCACACAATGATCGGAATATGATGCATGTTTTTGTATTAAAAATCAATCCGAAATATTTTTGGGGATATAAAGTCAAAAATGTCAGGATGATATACGGTTGCAATCAAAATTATTCAACCCCCATTGCAAATCAGGTTTATTGGCAAAATGTACAGACTTTCAGCTGTTTACAATGAACAAATCAAACAAAAGTAATTGAAATAGCTCAACACAGCTAAATCTTTCAAGTGGTTTCCCCAAATTCAACTGAAAATGCAACTTTTAATGATTTCTGCAGCCTCAAAATTATTCAACCCCTTCATTGCAAGCATCTTTAGTACTTAGTAGGGCACTCTTTTGCTGTGATGACCTGCAGCAAATGAGATTTATAGCAAGACACCAGCTGCAGGTTTCCAGTGCCAGAGGATGCAAAGCAGCCCCAGTGCATCACCGAGCCACTACCATGCTTAACTGTATGCCGGCAGTGTTCTTTTCAACGTAGGCTTCATTCTTCTTCCTCCAGACATACTGCTGATTCATAGAGCCAACAAGTTTTGTTTCATCGTTCCACAGCACAGAATCCCAAAACTTCTGTGGCTTATGTGATTTTGTGCAAAATTGGAGCTGGAGCCGACTTTTCTTGTACTTTTGGGTCAGTAGTGGTGTACATCTTGGAGTTCTGGCCATACTGTGCAAACTGAAACCTCAGTGCCTGTTGCCACCAAGTCTTGCTGCAGGTCTTTTGCAGTCACTCAAGGGTTTTTCTGAACCTGCCTTCTCAGAAATCTGGCTGCAGCCATTGACAGCTTATTTTTTCTGTAACCACTGTTCCCTTATGTTTTAACTTGCGAACTATGCTTCCAACAGTGTCTCTAGGAACATTCAGTGCCTTCACTTTATTTTTGTATGAAGGGCGATGATCTCTTCTCTTAACTTTTTAGACCATTCTTCCAATTCAGGTATTTCATGCTGTGTTCCTGCTCAAGCCCACCTGGTGCAACTAATGAAGCTGATTAATTGCATCAGGTGTGCTTGAGACAACACCTGTTTTGCAGATTTGTGCTGTTGTGAGGGATTCTGTTCAGGGGGGTGAATAATTTTGAGACTGCAGAAGTCTCAAAATTTACACAAGTTGTATTTTCAGTTGAATTTGGGGAAATCACTTGAAACATTTGCTGTGTTGAGCTATTTCAATTACTTTTGTTTGATTTGTTCATTGCCAACAGCTGAAAGTCTGTACATTTTGCCAATAAACCTGTGGGGGTTGAATAATTTTGATTGTAACTGTCCTGCTATTATAATGGAGAAAAAACATGTCAGTAAAGAACCCCTGAAGAAGGTTAGTTTCTGTTATAAAATGCTATGTTAACTATAAGGCAAGACACTAGGTAAACCATTGGGTTTTTTTTTTTCCATGCACTGGTCAATTTTGTGATTTTGTGATATTTTTCTTCCAGAACGTCTTCTTTCAGACTAGTGGAAAGACAATAACCAAAATACACATTTATGTGTTTATTTGATTAAACGTTATTTAGTTATTTAGTCTGTAAAAATCAATTACAAAACATACAGTATCTTTAAAGGCTGTTTTCTCAAAATGAGACAGAAATCTCCACTTACATACAGTACACCAAACCTTTCGAGTTTTCTAAATTCTGAATGTTTTTACAGAGGGGTTTGTTCATATAACAATCACCTGATTTACATAACATTTTATTCCTAAAAACTGACTGTTGACAGTATTTTTTTGTTTTAATTATGGAGTGGTAAAAAGAGATATCCAAAATCCCCTCTGTAAAAACCTTTAACTCTACTATGTCAACAAAAGAAACAATCATTTTGAATCTGGCTTTATCCAATGTTCAGATTTCAATGTATGCAGCTGAGTGCATTTTTAATAATAATGCCTCATTTCCGTATTTAAACATAACATTTCAGAAAATGTATCATATTGTGAGTAATTAACTGTATCTATTTCTATCTATCTATACTTAAACATTTTGCCATATTCAACTATAATGTCTTGTTCTAAAAATGAATGATGTATAAAAATAAAATAAAAAAATTGTATATCTTAAAAAATAAATGTAAACTCTTTTTTTTTTTTTAAGATTAAGATGTATTCAAGAGGTTTGGAAAACGTTATTACTTTTTACTTTATGGTTATACCACATGACATTTTCATTAAATTTAAACTACTTTTAAAACAGCAGAAACGTTTTCTAAACCATATGAAACAAATATGGGTACAAAGAGTACATTTCTAAAAACTTGATTTAGGCACTAGATTTAAAAAGATCTTTTTTCTTTATGGATGCTCTTAAGTATCTTTGGCTCTTACATAAAGATATGCTAAATAAGCTGCAGCAAAGACTGACTCTATAACCTTTAGTAGTACCATGACTGAATGTCTTTGCAGTACTCTAAACATTGTATTGCTCTCGAAAGGCTTCATATCCTTTCCCATTTCCAGTGTATAAGATCTTAGATTACCATCTCTTCTCTGCTTCTGCTTTGACTGGTCCACCTCGCCCTTCGAGCCTGCTGTTATCAGTGCCGTCAACTTCTGCATGGAACCTTTGCGCTGTGTCGATCCCTCCTCCCCCTCCTTAACCCGAAGATCTTCAATCGCCTCAAATACATTTTGCTTGATCTTGCCAAATGCTCGTTTTAGCCCTTCTGCCATTTCACTATACTGGTGACTGACCTGCTCGAAGCTCTCTCGGATTCTGGACTAGTTGAGTGCATGAACTTAAGGGTAGGACACTGGTTTATTACCCCAATAATCACATAAAGTCCACTTGCATGTTACTTTCAAGCCTCCAAGACAGTCAAACTAGCTCAGTTCACATAATTGTTACTGTAAAAGAGTTTTATGAACACTATATTCTCAGATGATGTCCAACAGGAATGTTAAGTAAGAAAAAACAAACGGCTCTTAAACTTTGGAACAGACTTTCTGGTAATGTTTTGCATTCATATGACTCAGTACTGCACATATAATAAAGAAAATATATGTGCAGTACTGATCATATTCATCCTATTTTTTTGTTCATCATTCTTTTGTTTCGGTGTTGAGTCCATTTCCAAAAAAAAAAAAAAAAGGTAAAATTCTAGAAAGATTTAGTTATACTGTCAACCCTAATATGCATAGTAGAAAGACTTGTAAAAAAGTCTACATCTCAGAATTCAATTCTACAAGACACAAAAAATGTTATGTACACATGTATATATATACACATGTATATATACCATTCAATAGTTTGGGATCCGTAAGATCTTTTTTGTTTTTTTTAAGAAATCAGCTTTATTTGAACAAGGATGCAGTAAAGTAATCAAAAGTGGCAATATATATTTAATAAATGCTTTTCTTTCATCATGACTGTTTTTACTATATTATTTACTGTATTTTTTATCAAATAAGTACAGTCTTGGTGAGCATAAGACACTTTTTTTAAAAAGCCCCCAAACCTTTGAACGGTAGTGTAGTTTTAATATAATTAGTTCCAAGAGGGGTTATTTAATCCCCCCACACCCATCTGTCCATGTGTTCAGCAGACGACACAGACTGTATAATCCCACTGAACAACCAACAACAAAATCACCATGTCTGAATTATGCTTAATTGAATTAGAAAAAAAAAAAAACTAAAACATCCAATACAAGAAACTGACATGAGTTTTAGGAACACTACTGTATGTAAGTCAATTAGCTTGCATTCCTGAAGGATGTTACACACAAAGCTCACATTCAAAGTTACTTTCAAAACTATATTGTAAAAACCAAACTAGCCATTTACATTCACTGTAAAATTCACTGGAGAACACGCAGCTTTTTGCTTCACAAGACATAAATTGACAGACTGGAGTCTTGTGGATTACTTGAGGATTATTGTGATGTTTTTATCAATTGTTTGAACTCTCATTCCATTAACCTCATTAAACTCATTACATTGACTGCAGAGGATACACTGGTAAGTAAGTAATGTAATGCTACATTTCATCAAATCTCAGTCTCATTTACATCTTGGATGGCCTAAAGGTGAGCAAATTTCATTTATGGGTGAACTATTCCTTTAAGTTTACTGCTATTTAAAATGTTGTGACTGAATATTGTGAAAGAAAATTCCTGGAAACACGCATAGGTATTCCATGGATGTAGGTCAAACAAATCCTGAAAATGAAAGTAAATACACCATACCTGAACGGCCTCCATCAACAGCACTCAAAGCTCCTTCTTGTCTCTCTTGGCTGTCCACCTCGTCTTTCTGTCCACTGTGATTTTGTCTGGTCTTTGGAGGCAGAGGAGGTGCCTTGCCAGCGCTGGTGAGGGAAGAACTTCTCGATTTGCGCCTGGGCTTTATTGCAGGAGGTCTTTGTTGTCTCCATTCTATGCTGGTGCTCTTTGCTGTATCTCCACTTGGAATCTTAGTCTCTGGCTGGCTGAATTTGTTGACTATCTTTTTGACATTCCCAGAGTTCTGTGAGGTTGCACCTTCCACAGATGACGTGTCTGAGGTATTATTGGATTGCTTAATGGGAATTGGGGGTCTTTGTTTAACCTCGGGTTTTGGAGGCAGATGCGGAGACTCTTGAGAAGACATCTTGATTGGTTTTGATGTTTTAACCAAAGCAACCTGGCCAATATGAGGCCAGGCAGCAAGGTCACCGAGGGCCTTCAATCTTCACCCTGCAGTAACAAATAATAAGGACATTAAACATGACTGATGCACCTTAACAAACTCTTTCCATCATTTGATCAATCCCAGAACACCCGACATTGCATTGTTTTCATTAGATATATTACAATTCTGGCTAATACTGCTAAACTGATAATTATTTTCAAGTAATGGACAATAAATGGGCAATGTTAAAGTCACAATTAAAAGGAATTCCATGTTGTGATGAACATCGAGTGTAACAAATTAATCAAACATGAAAAAATTTAGTGTGGTGACTTGGTTGTATGTATCGATTTGTTGATTGCATTTTTGAAAAAAATGCGTCGCACACAAAAGTGGAGGCACATGACTGTGAACTGTGTGAATGTGAAGAGGCAGGACTAAATTATTGGAGTCTTGCATTTTGATTAAACTGAAAACTGAAAAGATTAAACATGCACAGATGAATTATTCAGATCTAAAACATGCATTTAGAAAATAGATCAATTTTCATTTCATGTTCATTTATATTATTTTGTACAATTAAAACACTAAAACCAAAATAAGTCATTTTAAATGCTACAAGTGACATCACAATATTTTAATATACAGTACAGAAATAACTACAGCCAATAACCGATATAGTACCAAGTACCAATATATTGTCCAACCCTAGTTTTCATTCTTTCAGTTTCATATCCCTCATGAAGAGTACTGTAATTGCAACCTCAGTCAGAGACAAAGTCCTCAGAACTACATATACATTTGTCATGACAATTACCTGGTAATTCATTAAATTAAATAAAAGGCACAGTGATCTTTGTACTGGAGTTACCTCAAACCGTACAGGTTCAAACGCATTGGACTTTGCTCTTACATGTCACACTTTTATATAAAATAGGAGCTGGACTTGCAATCAGACTGGTTCTTTAGCGAAACAGCATGCTGGAAACAGTATGAAATATAGCTAGGAATGTGTTTGTATGTCATGTTTGTAAGTGCCATGTACTTTGACCTTTCGGATTCTAAAAGCCTATTCATGTTTTAAGAATGCATGATGAGATTAAAGTAATATGATTAGGTGTTTATATAAAACTGCTTATTGTTTCTCCTTATTTAAAAACAATACCCATGACTTGAATGGAACTGATTGGGAATCTTGGCTTGGAATTATCTGGATATTTTGGAAGGGAAAGGGTGTGTCAACACAACTTCCTTTGTCAACAATTCTACAGCCAGGTTGAACTTTGGCGTCACTGATTTTTTCACTTGACTCGCACCCCTCAGACAGACTCAGCAGGTCTGTCAAGTTCTCTAATGTGCTGCTGTGATCTATTTTGATATCCTGAACATACAAAGCTCAACATTAAAGAATGCCAGAGAGAAATGCTTTCCCATGGGGTGAAACAGGATGGCTGAAAAGGTTACCATTAGAAGGGCGTTAATGTTTCGTCATTTTTACATCCTTCTGATATTTCAAACTTCAATAATGTATAAACATCCCCTAAAGCAACAGGACACCCAAGTATCCCCTGCTAGGCGTTTTTTTTTTCCAGAAATGTGTACAAGACACTTCCCCTCCCACCTATAAACATCTTGGGAATGGAATCCTCCTTTCCTGTTGTGAACCTTGGCTTTGCTTTCAAATTCCTGAGAATCACTGGGATATATATATATATATATATATATATATGGCAAAAACCACAGAAATATATTTCTTTTTACATTTTAATTATATATATATATATAAATATATATATATATATAAATATATATATATATAAACTGTATTTTTTATGTAAAAATGCAGAAACGTTTCTGCTAGACTTAGATTATAGTATTCATAACTACCTGTAAATAAAAACAATAAATGTCCATAAAGTCCCCTTTTAGATCGATAGAAGTAAGTGTGCAGAAAGTTTTCTGTGAAAGGTAGGTTTAGGTGTAGGGCGATAGAATATATAGTTTGTATATTATAAAAACCATGACGCCTATGGAGAGTCCCCACAAGGATAGTAAACTAAACTGTTTTTTTTGGTATTTGAGATATTGTAGTCAATTAGATTACAAATTTCTTTGTGTTGTCGGACCTAACATTTAATTTCTTACATAATCATTTCTAACAATGTTTCAGAAACAAAGGACCAATGAAAAATTTAATCCAAAAGTCAATATTCCTAAGGATCTGCTGTGTGAACTGAATGTGGTAATGCAACATGATGTAACCAATGAATCTGTCATTAATTTGGTATTATTTTGTTTGTCTGACAAAGTAACACTAGGTAAGATGCAGTAAATATACTACATTCACAACTGAAGCTGCTAAAAGTCATATCTGTTATATTACACCAGACTACTCACCAAATGTGTCTCACTCTCCTATATAATCCATAAAGAAATCGAATTCCTGAAACGTGTCCAGAGAAAACTTCCTCATAAAAACAAAAACAGAGTGGCGTGGTGTATAACACTCAAAGTGCACATGAACACATCAGTGTACGAACAGTTATACAGTCACCCATATTAGGCTAATACATTTCTTTAAAATGACAGCAACAGATCGCCACATTCCAGAGCGAACTTCATATCCGTACGGATCTGATCAGACGTTACTTTCGTATTTCCTCTTTTGTTGTCCTCTCCGGTAAATCCACGCGCATCTCCGGCTCTTTGTTTTCCTGCTCGTGAGCGTGTATGTAAGAACAGCCGGACAGGGACAGTGTGATTAGTGGATACCCCTCCTCCCATCCCACCCTACCCTACCCTACCCTTTCCCATTTTTGCCCGTGCACACACCCTCCTTTGGCTGCCACACAGCGGAGACGTGTGTGTGTGTATGTTTGTTTGTTTGTTTGTGTGTGTGTGTATCAGGTTTATGGGAATCAAGCTCAGTAAAACCTGAAATCATCTAGTTACGAAATGGTAATTTATTTATTATAAGAAAAACGGTTTAATAAACATACAAAATAACATAGAATATATGAAATACTGGTGAGAACATAATTGCTGAAAAATATCGTTCATAAAGAGACAATCTCTTTAGTGCTTTAAAAAATCACAAAGTTGTATTTTGTCTTTTTGAGTTCTAATTAATATAGTTCTAATATAGTTCGTGTATAGTTCTAATTAATAACTTCTTGAACATTCTTAAAATTCTCTACATTTATATTGTTTTCTTCCACAATCGAATCACAAATTGTATTGATTGCTTTTTCTGAACGAGATGAATGAGGGGATAAAAAAGCAAATTTTTCACTAAGGATATAAGATTTACTTTTAGTCTTTCCAAATTTTACAACAGAGAAATAATTTTTTTCACTCATTCCAATGTGATAAACCAGAAAACTATGGAAGCCCGTTTCTATGGAAGCCCGTTTCCGCCACTGAATAAAAAGTAAAAGAGGTAATTGCGACTTTTTATCTCACAATTCTGACTTTTTTTTCTCAGAATTGCGTGATATAAACTCGCAATTGCGAGTTAAAAAGTCATAATTGAGAGATATAAACTCGCAATTCTGAGAAATAAAGTCAGAACTGCGAGGTATAAACTCACAATTCTGAGAACATATCAGTCTTTTTTCCCCCTCAAAATTGGACTTTAACTCGCAATTGCGAGTTTATATCTCGCAATTCTGAGAAAAAAAAAGTCAGAATTGCGAGATATAAACTCGCAATTGCGAGAAAAAGTCAGAATTGCGAGTTTTTATCTCGCAATTGTGAGTTTATATCACGCAATTCTGAGAAAAAAAGTCAGAATTCTGACTTTATATCTCGCAATTGTGACTTTATAGCTCGCAATTGCGAGTTTATATCTCACAATTCTGTGAAAAAAAGTCCGAATTGTGAGATAAAAAGTTGCAATTACCTTTTTTTTGTTTTATTCAGTGGCGGAAACGGGCTTCCATAGAAACGGGCTTCCATGCTATATGGAAAGAGACAAATACATCTAAAGTAAATTGTCGTTACTTTGTCGGTTTGCCCAGTATCCAATACAATCCAACAGCATTTGTACACCTACCAATATTTTACGATTCAAGAATAGTTTTTAATAAAATAATGATCTGTTTCCCTGAATTTAACATTGATTACAACATAAAAACAATTAACAAATAAATAAACAAACACAAAACTCATAAAACATAAAAAGAATATATCTGAATCATTAAAGATAACTAATGAATCAAAGATTCGATTCAATTGGAGAGTCGATTCTCAGCAGCAGTGTTTACTGTCAGCGGCTAGGCTTTTCCGTCTGATAAGGTGATCAGTTGCTTTTGTTTCCGTAGACGTGCTTCTTATCGCACCGTTTTGTTGACTGAATGAACATAACGCGTTTTCTGCAATCAGATTAACGTTTTCGTATTTAAAGCAGAGAAAGACAGTAGCTCTGTAGCTAACGAGCTGTTAACGTTACATGTAAGTTAGCAGATTAGCTGGCCAGCTAAACTCGGATATCCTGAATATATATTCTGCAGGTTAGAACATTTACTACTAAGACTGTCACCACGATACAGAATGCACTCTCCCTCACTTTGCTAATCGAGGTTTTAACAGCTGTTTTAACTGCCAATTGCGCTGTTATATGTCAGGCAGTGTTGTTAGCCTGCCCCAGTATTTGTTTACGCAGAACTGCTGCTCTGCACTGAGCTTACAGATGATATGGATCCTGATAGTGCATGATATATGCATTTTATATAGTATGCAAATAGACTGGAGAGCGCGATAATTGCTTATATTGTTGTTTGTTTTGATACTGAACATGCAGGTTGTGTAAAAATATATTTGCAAGTGGCATGCATAGGTCCCTCAAGACCTAAACGCTGAGAAAACCTTTGTATACAAGGCATTTTTCCCTACAAACTTATTATCACCGCAAAAGCAAACAAAGTAACACTCGGCAAATTAGATCCTCATAATATTAGAAAATAATGGCAAGCCTATTAGCCCATATCTTTTTTATTACATGTATTATTCTACTACATGGGCAATTTGCTCTCTCAATGAGTGTTAAGATGAATATGTGTAAAATGTTTCAATCCCATGTGTAAATACAATACGTGTGTATATTTTTGCCATCACTACAGTAAGCACAAACACCCACACGCCAATTAGATACCTAGTCACCTGAGAGGGAAGTGGAGGCTATCCTTAGCACCACATCTAGCTATTGCCTCCCACAGGACAGACCACTGTGACTCAGACCCCCTCCTCGGTCAACCTCAGAGGGCCTTGCCACAAGATGCTGTTTTTTATGTGTATGTAATCACAAGGCTGGTTACAATCTCTCTTTGCTAACCTCACCCACACAGGGCTGAACAAACAGACTGACACTGAAGAGCTCTCAGTAGCATCCACCTGGACGGACTTTCTGGTTTTTGACCCTTTGCAGGTGGGTAAAAATTTCTGGCTTTGGCATGATTGTGTTATTAAGGCATATTTGAAAAATGAGAATGTTGCATGCACTTACAGAATTTAATACAGCTTGTTTTTAATGCATGTGCGCAGTGTATGAGCTGCAGTGAAATTTTCTGAAAACTGTTTACAGAAAATGTGACTTTCAGTGTAAGAATATATATATATATATATATATATATAATCATTTTCATCGTCACATCTTTCTTCTGTACAGTTCCACTAGTTTAGACCAGATGTTTTCAATCTGGGGTTCGGGGACCTCCAGGGAGCTGCAAAGTGCTAGGGGTCCATGGAAAAGTTTAGAGAAAAATTATTAGTAAAAATTAGATTAAAATGAAAAATGAGTTTAAATAAATACAATTTTTTTTAATTAAAATAAGTTTGATTAAATGAATAAAAAACATTAGATTAAAATATTTAAATAACTAAATAAATATAGCATTTATATCTACTATAAGGAATTAAAATTATGTAATAAAGGGACTTACCTAATTGCTTTTTAAACAATATTTTATACATATTTATAATATTATTCTTTCACTGTATAAATTGGGTCTTTATACAAGAATGTCTTTGAAATTTTAGGATAGGGTCCCTCAGACGAGGATGATCATTTTGGGGGTCCGTGGTATCTAAAAGATTGACAGCTTTAAACAATTATCATTTTAAACAACGATCAATAATTGTTACATTAGTCAAGCTCACACAAGGCTTTTCGTCAGATTTCACAGCTGCAGCATCTTTAATTGGAGAGCTCAGGTGGAGAGAGATGCTGTTGGGCTCAGGGAGATGCCAGTGTGTGCCGAGGCCCTGCTGGGCTGCTGAAACCGCTGAGAATAGAACTCCGCATGCACTTTATCACTCAAATGAAAGTAGTCCATTACTGCTATGCTCTTTTAGTTAGTTTTATTGAAGGATGTGTGTTTGGCCTAGATATTCTCTGCTATTATATTTTTGTTTTTGTGTTTTTTCTCTCCACATGTCCCTCCTCTTTATCCTGGTCTCTGCAGGATAGCGGATCAGGTCTTGAAACATGAGCTCTGTGGCAGTGTTGACTCAGGAGAGTTTTGCAGAGCACCGCAGTGGCTTGAAGGACGTTGAGATCACAGGTATAACGACTGGAAGAATTAGGGGTGAAAATATTCTTCTACAAAAAATACATATGATTCACCAACATTTAGGTTTTTATTTTTTGTGTGTGTGTGTAATGGCAGGAATAGATAACGGATGTAACAATGAATTAAAAGAACAAGTCAAAGATGCTAATACAAATATTAGTATACTTAAGTAGCGGCAAAGATAATATAAACTAATGATTTGATACTGGAACAGTTTTAAAGCTAGTATTAGGCACATCTGTTTTTGAACACATCCCTGATGTGTGATGCTGAACTCTCATGCTGTTTACTAGTTGTCAGTGTGTCACAATGATCTTTGACAGTGACAGCAGAGCTGTTCTTATCTGAATCACACTGTGTGAAGCATTCGGCTGCAGCATGTCATCATGCACAATTATGGTAAATAGTGTCTCTTTGAAAAATACAAATTGCGAATTATAATATAATATAATAATTATTTCCATTTATAATTATCAATCTCAAAGTAATCTAATTGATGTACCACTATTGGTTAAGTATTTACTAAACTGAACAACTAAGATGTACAAAAAGAAAAAACATGTCAGTATTTTCAATAATTGTTTATGCAGTTGGTATTTCTTCTGTTCTTCATTCTTGATGACCCTGGTTGATTGTATTTATATAGCATCATACTGTTATATTATCAAAATAATTCAAAGAAAAGTTGTTTTGTACATTTTACTATTTCCTTTTCGTATTGTCTGTGATTAGGTCGTGTACCAGAAGACGAAGCATATATACCCACCTATCTGGAAGCCTTTCCACCTTTGCCAGACAAGGGCACTCCAGGTGAGAAGACCGGTGAGCCGGCAGGTGCTTGGAGCAAAATCCGACCCATCAAAGCCTCTGTTATCACTCAGGTAACATATATAATCCTCTATAGAAGGTTTGTGCAGTCTGAGTAAGCTGCTCGTCAAGCCACCATATATTTTCATTGTTATTGCGGGCCTGTCACACTTTTTCTTCTTCTTCACCCTGTGCACCTTCAGGTGTTCCATGTCCCTTTGGAGGAGCGGCGGTATAAAGACAACAGTCAGTTTGGTGAGGGTGAGGAGGCAAAAGTGTGCCTGGATATCATGCAAAAGACCGGGGCACATATCGAACTCTCTCTTGCCAAGGACCAAGGCCTCTCCATCATGGTGACTGGAAAACTGGATTCGGTCATGAAAGCGAGGAAGGAGATTGTGGCCCAACTGCAGACTCAGGTGCTTGTTTGAGTCTTGCATTTCTTATTCAATTAATTTTTCTCGGTGTTAAAAGTTGTATTTTAATGCTGAACTTCTCAGGCTTCAGCAACTGTGCTTATTCCGAAAGAACATCATCGGTTTGTGATCGGAAAGAACGGGGAGAAGTTGCAGGAGCTGGAGCTGAAAACAGCCACCAAGATCGCCATCCCCCGATCTGACGATCCCAACGCCAACATCCGCATCACCGGCACCAAGGACGGCATAGAGAAAGCTCGCCATGAAATCCAGCTCATCTCCGCTGAGCAGGTAATCATTAAAGCTAGATGAGATGAGGCTTTGTGTTTCATTTCTAATTCAGCCTCATTATGACCTCACTGTTTGCTTTAGGATAAGCGTGCCGTGGAACGTTTGTCTTTTGAGAAGGCTTTTCATCCATTCATCGCTGGTGCATATAATCAACTCGTTCAAGAAGTTAGTCAGGAGACCGGAGCTCGTATTAGCATCCCGCCACCCAGCGTACCCAAAGATGAGATTGTCATTACCGGCGAGAAGGAGGCAGTTGCCACGGCGATTGCCCGCATCCGGGCCATCTATGAAGACAAGGTGAGAATTGTTCAAAAGTTTGGAGTCTGTACGTTTTTTTTTTTTTTTTTTTAAGAAATGAATGCCCTTATTCAGCAAGGACACATTAAATTGATCATAAGTGACAACAAAGACATTTAAAAAATGCTGTTCTTTTGAACTTTCAATTCATTAAAGAATCCTGTTAAATACAACAAAATTGTATCACAGTTTCCACAAAAATATTAAGCAACACAATATAGGAAACAGTTATTTCACAATATTACAGTATTTTTGATCAAATAAAGGCAGTCTCTGTATTTCAAAAAAATGCATCTCGTGACATTTCCTGACCTTCTTAATTTGCACAAGCAGAAACGAAAAACAACCACAATCTCAGTGGAGGTGAAGAAGTCACAACATAAGTACATAGTAGGCCCCAAAGGCAACACCCTGCAGGAAATCCTGGAGAACACGGGGGTGTCTGTGGAGATGCCCCCTCTGGACTCCGCATCCGAGACCATCATCCTCAGAGGAGAACCGGACAAGCTGGGTCCGGCTCTCACGCAGGTGTACGCCAAGGTCAATTGTATTGGCATTGTTTGGCCTTATTTTGAACAGAATGCATGCAAAAGGCAGCTGTTCACAAGGCACTTGTGTGTTTTGCAGGCTAAAAGTGTGATAGTGGTGGAGGTGATTGCTCCGGCTTGGCTCCATCGTTTCATCATTGGCAAGAAAGGACAAAACATCAGTCGCATTACTCAGCAGCTGCCTAAGGTATAGAAAATTGAGATGAGAAGTCTGTTATGAGATATCCAATTTGAAATATAGCAAGTCAAATGTTTTTTGTAACTGAGAATAGAGTGCTGGATTTTTACATTGCCATTTGGATTATTTCAGAAAATAAGCTCTGTGACCAACAAAAGTTTATGATTCCTAAATGTTGTGTTTGTCAAGATTATCTTCACAAACGTATTAATTTTAAAGCCTAAATACAATCACCAGAAGTACGAAGCTAAAGTACAGGCTATAAACGTACTACAGTTCAATGTCATCACCACTAAGCTTCTGTCAACCCTTTCAAACTTTATTTAAAATCTTCAAGTTTAAAGGGGTGGTTCATTGCGATTTCACTTTTTTAACGTTAGTTAGTGTGTAATGTTGCTGTTTGAGCATAAACAATATCTGCAAAGTTACGAAGCTGAAAGTTCAATGCAAACGGAGATAATCATCTTTTTTTTTTTTTTTTTTTTGATTCTTTATTTATTAAACATTTTGGATTTATAACTTTTTACAGCAGAGCCCGAGATCTGCCCATATACATAAAAAAAAATAAAAATAAAAAAACAACAACAAGCGGGTTACAATACAATGTTACAAAACAATATTAGCGGGATAACAAGTACATCTTAGGATTTCAATAGGCCTGATAAATTATCAATAAGGTCCAACCAAAATTGTATTGTCTTTCTGGTGGCACCATGTGTTTTGGCTGTGGTACACTCCAAAAGGGCAATGTCCAGCAAATATGACATCCACGTCAATCTAACTGGGGTAGATGGATCCAACCACAATTTTAAAATAACCTTTTTGGCAGCAGTAAGAGCAGCAAACAGAATCCTTTTTTAATTGACAGACAATGAAAGGAACGAATCATCCAGCAAAAGAAAGAGATATCGTCTTTTAAAATTCTGGCGGTTTAATGCCTTCAAAAACGGCTGGTAGGGACTACAACAAGTTACTTCCCGGGTTCGTGACATCACAAACCCAGATAAACCCCACCCTCGGGAAAAGGCAGCATAGGGGGCGAGGCCATGCTGCGCTGCTTTAGAGAAGAGGAAGACTAGGGGTGCATGTAAAAATCTATTCATATATGAATCGCGATTCTGTCTTCTAACGATTCTAATGGATTCACAAGTTTCAAAATCAATGTTCTAAAGCAGCGGTTCTTAATACTGTTCCTCGCATCCACCTGCTCTGCACATGCTCTGCATCTCTCTCTCTCCCTTTCTCATTCAGCTCAGCTCCAACAATGAACTGTTCCATTTATACACTTATTTTCACATAGCTATGAGAAGCGTTATACATGGACGCGAGTGCAGTTGCCGTACTGTATTAAAGCTTTAATAAGGATAAAAACGTATATTAAAGGGGTCATATGATGTTGCTAAAAAGAACATTATTTTGTGTATTTGGTGTAATGAAATGTGTTTATGCGGTTTATGGTTAAAAAAACACATTATTTTCCACATACTGTACATTATTGTTTCTCCTCTATGCCCCGCCTTTCTGAAACGCGTCGATTTTTACAAAGCTCATCGGTCTGAAAAGCTAGGTGTGCTCTGATTGTGTGATGTTCTGCAAAACAACAAGCTTTAAAACACTTTTTTCTTACTGGTGAAAATCAGATGGTCAAATCTGTTTTCTCTCAGGTACATCCAGTGTAAGCTTCACAGTGAGCATTACTACATCACTCTCGTCAATGTAGTCCATATCAACAACAAAAATATATCTATATATAAATATAACCGCACTAGCGGCGGTTTAGCCAATCACAGCACACTGGGCCAGCTAACCAATCAGAGCCCATCGCCTATTTCTGAGGGCGGGGCTTCATTAAAACAGGAAAAGATCAGCCCGTTTCTCAGAGAAGGGACAGAGCGGTGTGGAATAAAGGTAAATTATGTAAAAAATAATGCGTTTTTTAAAAAACGAGGCATTAACACATGTTAGACTGCACCCCATAAACACAATCAAGCCTAGAAAAAAAAACAGTGAACCACCCCTTTAAAAGTTTGAGTTAGAATAGTTTTCAAGAGTGCAAGTATAAACACAACGCGACTGTAAAAGCAGACTAGTGAGTAGATGAGTTTACCTGTATAGTGTGATATTTTTTGATGTCTCAGTCAATCTCTATAGTCCTATTAAGCCTTGTTAGCAACCGCCTTTTTCAAGATGCATAAAAAAATTCATGAGTGGGGTATTACTGATATGTTTTATTTCATTGAATAAAATGTGAAAATAACTTTAGCTGGCTGTTTGTCATCATTAGGTGCATATAGAGTTTACTGATGGAGAGGAATGTATCAGTCTGGAGGGACCGACGGAGGAGGTAGAACAAGCCCAGGCTCAGCTACAGGAGATTATAAAAGACCTGGTAAGAGAACCCTCAGATCTCTTACTGTCAGGCTTTTTGCTGTTGTTGTTAAAATTAGTATAGAACGGAATAAAAAAATGGGAAATTTGGTTGCTAAAAATGGTTGCTTCATATTTTATAACTGTAAGATTTCAGTTATTGTTTGTTCTTCAGGTTTCTGCATTTGTGGAATATAAACCGTTTAGGTACAGTCCTTAAATATTTTATTTTTCTCCCTCCAGATGGCAAGAATGGACTATGCAGAGATTAACATTGACCACCGTTTCCACAGACATCTCATTGGCAAAAACGGGGCCAACAGTAGGTTTAAACCCTTTCTGGAGTGCTGAGTCTGAAACTTTAGTCATGTTTGGGATGTCTGGATAGAAACAGAGCTCATAGCACAGATAGAAGAGTAATGTTTGAATAGTCAAATTGTGGTTTTACACATTATTTGATTACAAGCAGCACACAATGTCAATATGCAACATTTGCAAATGTACTTATCCATCTCTATTTAAATATCATATTTCATGTATTGCCATTGCCACAGAACCTGGGAAAAATTAATGACTGTGTTGCACACTTAATCTGATTATGAGACCTTTGAGTTATCTATAATATATTTGTTACAGTAAAGTTCATTTGTTCAATGAACAGAGCAGATAAATGAATTATTTGGTGCTTTTCCCAGTAAATCGGATAAAGGAGCAGTATAAGGTATCAGTGCGGATTCCTCAGGATTCGGAGCACTGTGGGCTGGTTCGTATTGAGGGTGATCCTCAGGGAGTACAGCTCGCTCGCAAGGAACTGATGGACATGGCCCAACGTATGGTGAGACGCACTATATGGAAAGCACAAGAGCACTCTATGACATTATGAAGCTATCTGAAACATTTGTTTGCATGGTTTAAGATGTCATTTTCTGGTGTCTTTGATACTTTAGGAAAATGAACGCACGAAAGACCTTATAATAGAGCATAAGTTTCACCGCACCATCATTGGGCAGAAAGGAGAGAAGATCAAAGAAGTACGGGACAAGTTCCCTGAGGTGCTCACGGCTTCATTTTGTACAACACACCAATATCTATATTCTGCTATATTCTAAATTTTTTATCACATTATATGATGGTTTTATTTCCACAGGTCATTATCATCTTTCCAGACCAGCAACAGAAAAGTGACATAGTACAGCTCAGAGGGCCTAAAAACGAAGTGGAGAAATGTGCGAAGTTTCTGCAGAAACTCATCGCTGAGCTGGTACAAGAATAATTTTCTCTTGCTTCCTTCCTGCTCTCAAATTACATTTGCTTCGTGACTAATACAAGGTCACAAAAAGAGCAGCTATTATGTGGTCAGACAGCTATGAAATTATCATACCCAGCCTACAGATGACAACTTCCTCCAATGCTATTGTAGTTAAGGCACTTTTTGTTTTAAAGTAAAATCATCTGTTGTACAGCTGAGAAGTTAACTCTTTGAAAGGCATTGAGCTTTAGTGTTTTTTTAATATTATATTTTTAATTATCGTTATGTTCATGTTATTAGGTTGAGAGCAGCTTCTCAATTTCTGTACCCATCCACAAGCAGTTCCACAAAAACATCATTGGCAAAGGAGGTGCCAACATCAAAAAGGTGAGGACACAAAGGCAGCTATTTTTATTTTTATTTTTTTAGATTTGTAAAGATGACTTGTTCATCCTTTAAAGAGGTAGTTCACCCAAAACTGAATGTTATTTAGTTTTAATTGTAGTAATTTTCAAATTAAACTTCAATTTTTAATTTCAAATTTTAATTAGTTGTTGTTTAAAAATATTTAAGGTAATTAACGCAGCATCCATTTTTTTTCCTGGTATGCTTTGGGTAGGGTTATTGTAGACGATATGAACACACTATAAAGCACGATAAGAAGCAAAAGACACAAAAGTGAATTCGGTACTGGCATGCTGTCTGTGAAGCAGCTCTTTGTGAACACAGGCAGCCGCTCATTAACACGGTCTTAAATGAGTTAAAAAGTCCTAAATGACCATAAAGAACTGGAAGAAGATCGGATGTGTGTCAGATCCACGTCATGTGCATTAGTTTTTAAAGAGACAGCACTGCTTTCAAAGCTTTCAAAGCCAAACCTGCTGCAGTCTATGTCATTGATGTAAATCAAAGAACAAAAGAAAAAGAGAAATCACTCACTGCTTTGCTCGCTGATTAACTTTTGTAGCTTGAATAACGATTAATTTTATATTCAACTTATAGTTTTTGCATATACAGTTTATAGTTTATATGAAGATTGTTTTAAGTTTACTTAAAAAAAGGTCATATTTTTTCAAAGCCTATTAAATGTTAAAAATAATGGCTTTTAATTATACTGTAATGTTGAATGGCTATAATTAATGGCTAAAATTGAGGTAAAAATACATTTAGTAGAGACATCAGTAGCAGCATTGGTGGCAATGATACTGGCCTTCATTAATGATTGGCTACTTAAAAAAACAATGCCATTAAACACATATTTAAAATATACCGTCTTTATGTTGCTTCTACATTAATTTGGAGATTCAATATGCATTTATGAAGATATAAATATATTATATTAATATGCAAATAATCACAATTAATTACAGGAAAGTTGACAGCACTAATTTATACATTATTTTAGTTCAGCTTTATTGCAAATACCGAAAATTTTGAATTTAGTTAACAATAAAACACTAGTTCATAGTGAGAAAAAAGGACCATAAAAGAACTGAAAGCATTGGTGGCGGAGTATCGTGGTTTAGCCAGCATCTGAAATAATAATTACAATTTGCATTTTTAAACATTGTGCTAATTTTTGTTTTTAATGAGAGAAATTTTTGTTGCTGTGTAAATCTGTATAGATACGTGAGGAGACCAACACCAAGATTGATCTCCCAACGGAGAACAGCAACTCGGAGATGATTGTAATAACTGGCAAGAAGAGCAGCTGTGAAGCCGCACGAGATCGGATCCTCGCCATTCAGAATGAGCTGGTGAGAGAAACAGGAAGCTAGGGAATGTATTATGGGTGTAATTCTCAATGCTCTTCGTTTTTCTTCTCTCACACATTCTCGCTTGATTTTTCAACTCTCCCAGGCCAACCTGAAGGAGGCTGAGGTTTCCATCCCAGCCAAGCTGCACAACTCTCTGATTGGATCCAAGGGCAGTCTGGTGCGCTCTGTGATGGAAGAGTGTGGGGGTGTTCACATCCACTTCCCTGCGGAGGGCTCAGGGTTGGACAAGGTCACCATCCGAGGTCCTGCAGAGGAGGTGGAGAGAGCCAGGAGACAACTGCTGCAGTTGGCGGAGGAGAAGGTGAGTAATGAGATGAAGATCTAAAGCAGAAAAGCAAAAAGGACATTTTTTGAGTCATTTAGTCTATGCGAGACATTTGTTTTTTGTCCCACCAGCAAGTCAACAACTTCTCAGTGGAGCTTCAAGCCAAGCCAGAGTACCATAAGTTCCTGATAGGCAAAGGAGGAGCTAATATCCGACGGGTACGGGATCGAACCGGAGCACGAATCATCTTCCCATCACCAGATGAGCCAGAACAGGAGCACATTACCATCATGGGTAAAGAGGAGGCTGTATGGCTTGCCCAGAAAGAGCTGGAGACCCTCATTCAAAATCTGGTATGACAGAAGAAAACGTAAAGCATTTGAGTTAGTGTTTCTTTAAACACGCCTCCTCATCTGTCCTTTCTTTTCAGGATGACGTGATAGAGGACAGTATGGTTGTGGACCCCCGGCATCACCGTCACTTCGTCTGTCGGAGAGGGCAGGTGTTGAGAGAGTTGGCGGAGGAGTATGGCGGTGTAGCTGTTAGCTTCCCTCGCACGGGCACACAGAGTGACAATATCACTCTCAAAGGACCCAGAGAGTGTGTTGACGCTGCTAAGAAACGCATTCAGGAGATTGTTCAAGATCTTGTGAGTTTCATATCCAGTCCATGTATACATATTGCATGTAAATGCAGTGACTTTTCCGCCATGAACAGTATATACAATACCGTTCGGCAGTTTGGGGTTACTCTGTTTTTTTTAATCAATTAAATTAGTAATTAATTGATCAAAAGTGACAGTACTGTACACTTACAAAAAATATATTCCAAATAACTTCTGTTCTTTTGAACTTTCTATTCATCAAAGATTTCTGAAAAAAATATGTATCATGGTTTCCACAAAAATATTAGAAAGCATATTAGAATAATTTCTGATTGTCATTATCTGCTAATGTGTCATCAGGAGTCACAGGTGAATGTGGAGGTGTTGATTCCTCAGCGGTACCACAGAGCCGTCATGGGACCCAAAGGCTGCAAAATACAACAAATTACACGGGAACATGAAGTTCTGATCAAATTTCCAGACAGAGATGAGTGTGCAGGTCTCTTCCTTACACTCTCAAATTAGTTCAGATATTTTTTTGTTCTATTTATTGATGACAAGAATATTTACGAACTGAGTTGTTTGCTGTATTTGTGGCTTGCAGCTCAGGAACCTGCATCTCCAGAGAACGGGGATACGGATCTCATTCCTCGGAAGTGCGATATCATCATTGTGACGGGACAGGCCGAAAAGTGCGAGTTGGCTCGTGCAGCTTTACTTGTAAGGAATTCTGGAAATTATCTTTTGACTTAGGGTGGATTGGTTTTCATTCTCTTTATCCCATTTTTTCCTTCCCTTTTGCATTCTAGGCCTTAGTTCCTGTGACGATTGATGTTGAGGTTTCCTATGACCTTCATCGTTACATCATAGGACAGAAAGGAGCTGGAATAAGGAAAATGATGGAGGACTATGAGGTAGAGACATATTGAATTGTGTTTGTACTACCGTTCAAAAGTTTGGGGTCAATAAGATGTGACCCCAAGAATGTGTTTTTGAAAAGTCTCTTATGCTCACCAAGGCTGCATTTATTTGATCAAATATTTTTTTTACAATTTAAAATAACTGTTTTCTATTTCAATATATATTAAAATATAATTTATTCCTGTAATTTTCAGCAACTATTACTTCAGTCTTCAGAGCTGTTAGCTTCCCTCGCACGGGCACACAGAGTGACAATATCACTCTCAAAGGACCCAGAGAGTGTGTTGACGCTGCTAAGAAACGCATTCAGGAGATTGTTCAAGATCTTGTGAGTTTCATATCCAGTCCATGTATACATATTGCATGTAAATGCAGTGACTTTTCCGCCATGAACAGTATATACAATACCGTTCGGCAGTTTGGGGTTACTCTGTTTTTTTTAATCAATTAAATTAGTAATTAATTGATCAAAAGTGACAGTACTGTACACTTACAAAAAATATATTCCAAATAACTTCTGTTCTTTTGAACTTTCTATTCATCAAAGATTTCTGAAAAAAATATGTATCATGGTTTCCACAAAAATATTAGAAAGCATATTAGAATAATTTCTGATTGTCATTATCTGCTAATGTGTCATCAGGAGTCACAGGTGAATGTGGAGGTGTTGATTCCTCAGCGGTACCACAGAGCCGTCATGGGACCCAAAGGCTGCAAAATACAACAAATTACACGGGAACATGAAGTTCTGATCAAATTTCCAGACAGAGATGAGTGTGCAGGTCTCTTCCTTACACTCTCAAATTAGTTCAGATATTTTTTTGTTCTATTTATTGATGACAAGAATATTTACGAACTGAGTTGTTTGCTGTATTTGTGGCTTGCAGCTCAGGAACCTGCATCTCCAGAGAACGGGGATACGGATCTCATTCCTCGGAAGTGCGATATCATCATTGTGACGGGACAGGCCGAAAAGTGCGAGTTGGCTCGTGCAGCTTTACTTGTAAGGAATTCTGGAAATTATCTTTTGACTTAGGGTGGATTGGTTTTCATTCTCTTTATCCCATTTTTTCCTTCCCTTTTGCATTCTAGGCCTTAGTTCCTGTGACGATTGATGTTGAGGTTTCCTATGACCTTCATCGTTACATCATAGGACAGAAAGGAGCTGGAATAAGGAAAATGATGGAGGACTATGAGGTAGAGACATATTGAATTGTGTTTGTACTACCGTTCAAAAGTTTGGGGTCAATAAGATGTGACCCCAAGAATGTGTTTTTGAAAAGTCTCTTATGCTCACCAAGGCTGCATTTATTTGATCAAATATTTTTTTTACAATTTAAAATAACTGTTTTCTATTTCAATATATATTAAAATATAATTTATTCCTGTAATTTTCAGCAACTATTACTTCAGTCTTCAGTGTCACATGATCCTTCAGAAATCATTCTAATATGCTGATTGATGCCCAAGAAACATTTCATATTATTATCAAAGTTGAAAACAGCTGTGCTGCTTAATATTCTTGTGGAAACCATGATATCTTTTTTCAAGATTCTTTGATGAATAGACAGCATTTATTTGAATGGAAATCTTTTGTAATATTATACATGTTTTACTTAAATATTTTATCAATTTAATGCATCCTTACTAAATAAAAGTATTAATTTCCTAAAAAAAATCTTACTGACCCCAAACTTTTGAAAGGTAGTGCAGGCATAAACCATCCAACTTTAATGGAATGAAGTGAACAAAATCTTGTTAAAGGGATAGTACAACCAAAAATGAAAATCCTGTCATCAATTACATCACCCTCATTTTATTTTCTTCTGTAGAACACAAAAGAATATGTTTAGCATAATGCCCAAACTGCTCTTTTCCATACAGCAACAGCTGACCACAGTCTGACGAACAATTTGCATCCCCCTTTGTGTTTAACGGAAGAAAGTCAAACTGATGAGTGAATGTTAATGTGTCTGGTTGTACTGTGCTGTATAGGTGAACATTTGGGTTCCTCAGCCTGAGCAACAGTCAGATATCATAAAGATCACAGGACAGGTGGCCAATGTGGAGCGGGCCAAACAGGGACTGCTGGAGAGAGTCAAGGAGCTGCAGGCGGAGCAGGAAGATCGGGTACAACCTCTTCTCAACACCGCTCTGCTGACAGAACATGCTGTGACAAAAAAATTTCCATATACAATCTGAGATTTACTTCTTGCAATAGAATATATTCTTTTCTTGTCTATTTGTAGGCCTTACGGAGCTATAAGGTGACGCTCTCAGTAGACCCGAAATATCACCCCAAAATTATAGGCCGTAAAGGAGCCGTCATCTCTCAAATACGCAAAGACTACGATGTCAATGTGCAGTTCCCTGACAAAGGTGAAGAGCAGCAGGTATGAAAGCAGATTGTTTTCGAAAGGGAATTTCCTCATTCTTTAACTCAGACTGGTTAAAGAAGCTCATACCATTCATACCTTTCATACCTGTCATTCATGTTTGTCTCTTTGCCTGTCAGTCTTTCTTTCTTCACGCGACTCTGTCTTCCTCTAGGATGTAATTGTAATCTCGGGTTATGAGAGGAATGCTAATGAGGCCAGGGCAGCTATAGTGCAGCTGGTGGCAGCACTGCAGGATATGGTGAGTGAGGACATCCGGCTGGACCGGCGGGTCCACGCACGCATCATCGGAGCACGTGGCAAAGCCATTCGGAAACTCATGGAGGAGTTCAAAGTAAGAACACTTTGCATATTTACCGATAGTGATAAAACTATATCTACATCTAAATTAGTCATAATATTTAACAGAGTAATAATAATGATGATTATTATTATTTATTATTAAATGTATTATTAGAAATTTTGGAGTACATAGTCATAATATTTAACATCATAATCCTAATAATAATACAGTGTTTCCCACAGGATTTTGTTTGACTGTGATGGGCGGTCCTCGATCCCTGTAGGATCGGGGGCCCCCCCGGAAGAAAATTTTGAAAGAGCTCCAACACAGGTTCAGTGTGCAAACTAAAAGAAAAAAGCTTGTGAATGTACTTGTTCTTGAAATTTAAAGGGGACCCAACCCTCTTTTTAGTTGTGATATAGTGTCTCAGTCTCACGGTGTCTCAGTGAATTTGGAAGCCAAACAAACTAGAATATAATAATAATAATTTTATATTATTATTCCTATGACACTAATAGCCATATATTGTAAAACAATTGCACTGTGGTGTCTCAGTGAATTTGGAAGCCAAACAAACTAGAATATAATAATAATAATTTTATATTATTATTCCTATGACACTAATAGCCATATATTGTAAAACAATTGCACTGTGAAATAAATTAAAAAAAATTTTTTTTTTTCAGGTATATTATTTTACCTTACTCTACAGTAGGGAAATTTCAATACTTTTGTCCTAGTTTCTATACTTGCAAGCAGGGCCTAAAACTAACTTTCTCATCTGCCAGTGGCTGGTGACTTGAGAAAATTTACCGGCCATAAATATTTTTCCTTGCCATGAAAGTGAAACTGAAAAGGGCAGTTGCTACTACTACAACAACTAAACATATTTAATAAAAAAAAAAGCCATTTGAAATTAGAACCACTGCATTTTAATCACGATACAAAGATAAAACCTGCATGAAACAAAAACAGACAGGCTGAATGAGAACGCAAATTCACTCTCTGACAGCAGGTGGCGCTTATGGATCAGCAGTGATAAGAGGGGGAAAAATGCCATCAAAACTTGTGAAGTCAGTTCCCTTCAAAAATACATTCATATAAACCCCCACCCCAATATTTATATTTTTCTTCCAAACAGTGAGCTTGCTGTACCTGTACAGTATTTTCTCTGTGCTCGTCTGTTAATTTTAGGCAATGCTTGCAAGTGATAAACCCTTGAGCTTTTATTTTGGCAGAAACTTCAGTTAAGCTTTTATTTTGGCGGAAAACTTCAGCTTCTGTGAAAACAGGTTTACAAACATTACTAATTTAATGAAATACTGTAAATATTTGTCCATTAAAATGTTGAAAATTATGCAAATGTGCAAATTATGCATAACTGGTGGCCGTTGCGTTCCCAAACGCGCGCTAAACTCACAGCACATTCAATACCGGCGTTCACTGCATTCACTGTGAACTGAGCCACTCTGAGACACGGAAAACACTTGTGATGGGAAGTCCAGTTCTTTTCCGCGAACCGGTTAAAAAAAACAGTTCATCGGTTCTTTTACGCCCTAACGTAGTAGTAATGATATCAAGTCTATCGTCCCGGGCCGCGATGAAAATACACATTCAAATATATAAAGTCAGTAATCATAACTAGAGCCTGACTGATATGGGTTTTTTGGGGCCGATACCGATATTTGGGAGTAAAAAAAAAGGCAGATATCGATATATCGGCCGATATTCTTTGTGTATATTATAGTACAGTACCAGTCAAAAGTTTGGACACTTTCCCATTCGTGTGTCCAAACATTTGACTGGTACTATATATAGAATACAGTATATACATAAACAGAATATATATACATAAACACATTTTTTGCAATGATCACTCAAATGTGGTGATCAAACACTTATAATGACATGACAAAGATATGTAATGATGGCGGCAGGGCATTTAACAATTTAACAAACTTTATTCAAAATGAGTCTGACATCAGTGCACTGAACAGTAAAGTTGAAGTTTATTCAACTTTAATTCAATTAAATTCCATTCAACTTTATTCCGTTGAAGTTTATTTCACTTCGGAACATTCATTCACGGATTTGCGCCACTGTCTTCACACACACAGACGAAACTTA
>NW_015552606.1:798948-803377 GCF_001515605.1 Sinocyclocheilus anshuiensis | reverse complement strand
TTACTGAAGTGAAAGTGTTGGCTGGTGTCACTATCTCGCGAACGCGCCGGCAGATCTCCACCAAATTTGGGGGATCCCTTCAGCTCAAGGAGCCCTATCGAACGCCACCCTCTGCGCGTTGGTAGCCCCCCGGGATCGCTAGATCGGTCGGCGCCAGACCGCGTGTAACTCCCGAACCCCGGGGGCTATCGACATGGGGGTGGTCTCATTCAAAAGCGGGCATCTAGGAGCGCGCTCTGCTGGACAAACTAAGTAATTACACCATTTCAAGCATTTTATCTGCGTTATATGCTCTGTAAAAATAATTTTCATATCGGCGGCGTATCTGCGGCATATTCGCCTATACCGATATATCGGCGACAGGCACATATCGCAGTGATATGCATACGAGGATTTAAGTCTTGAAGATATAAAGTAAATAAATTAGTTGTCATCAGCGCAGAAACTATAATCCACTTACTATACATAATCCATTGCTATTTATTTGTTATTAAATAAACTTACGTTTCGCCAGATTGCCCTTCATTCAAGTTTTCGGTTTACCCGCGCTCATAACATTAGCACAGAATCAGTTGTCTAAAAGAACCAGTTCTGTTCAGACGTGCTGTGTCAGTCATAGTAGGCAATCTGTTCGGTAGCTTCACACTGAATCGCGCATGCGCAGTATCATCAGCTCATCGGTTCTCAAATCGGACGTGTCCGAAAGAAACGGTTCTCGGTTCAGTGTACTGGTGATCCGAAAACCGATGCAACCGGTTCTTGACTCGAGAACGAGAACCGCACTAACCGGCACGCTGCACGCACGTTCAGTATATCATCAGCTGCTCTACTCGTGCTCATCAGTTCTATTTACTACAAACTCAATTTGTGAATGTGTCATCGTTAACTACAATTACAGTGCAGGTATTTCATAAATCATCCCTTATTCCTATTAAACATAGAGTCTTAATTATTATCCAACTTCCCAGACAAACCCCTTTGGCCTATAACCTAACATAATCTTCAACTGAACAAAGTACACAGATTAGATACATTCATCTTTTTTAAAAAAGTAAAATAAAATATATTTATATCACACTATCTGATTTTTAACAAAATACTTGGATAGCATGCTTTTCGTCCTCTTGAAAAATTACACGCATGCGCAGTATCATCAGCTCATCGGTTCTCAAATCGGACGTGTCCGAAAGAAACGGTTCTCGGTTCAGTGTACTGGTGATCCGAAAACCGATGCAACCGGTTCTTGACTCGAGAACGAGAACCACTCCAGCAGTGGGCGTGTACATTCATTACCCGGCTCGCTGCACACATGCTGCTCTGCTCGTGTTCATCAGTTCATTCTTCACAGCAGTTCAGTCAGTGTACTGTTTGAGTAAATGAATTACTCCTGGATATTGGTTTATTTCGACTCAGAGGGAGTGTCAGCCACATTAAAAAAGTGAATAACTTAAGTAATTTGTGGATTAATGCTTACTGGAGACGCGAACCGTTTCAAACGATTCAGTCTGATTTGGTGAACTGGTTCAACCAGTTCACTAAGAAGAACCGGTTAAATCGAACGATTCGTTCGTGAACCGGACATCACTAGAAAACACCGGATCACGAGCGCAATGTGTGCGCTTCACTTTGAAACAAGCAGCGCAAACAGACTTGATAAGTCATATTATGCTATACGCTTTCGGTTTTAATTCGTTTGGCGGATACTTGCCAAAGCAATGGCGTGAAACACAATGTTAAAAAACTTTTATGTTATATGAGAAGTATAAATATATCTTCGGTTTATTATGAAATAATAATATTTGTGGCGGGCCGCCACAGTCTAGTTAATGAATGGTAATATTGTAATATTATCAGGGTGGCCGCGGGTCCTTAAAAAGTCGTAAAATGTCTTAAATTCAGATTCGATGGGTCTTACATTTTTTTTGGTCACATTACCGCAAAAAATTTCTTCAGTTTGACGGACCCGGTGACTGTTTACAATCACACATCAGACGCGAGCGGCGCTGCGTGATGCGACGCGACAAAATACAAAAGAACCTATTGTCGGCGCGACAAATTCCCGACAGTAAACTGCTGCTGCGTTCTATTTATGACGTACTGACACAAAATTCTAATGATTTTCAACGGTCACTTTGTCGTGTCCAGTGTAGACAGACTTTAGCTGTTGCGGCGCGACCCGACAACTGTCGCATCCGGTGTAGACACTGTGTCATTGGACAGACTGAAGATTTTTTTTCCCGCTGTAGTTACTGCGTCATCAGAGAAAATTGCGGTAGTAGAATCCAGTCGAACACCAGCAGTGTTGCCAAGTCCGCGGTTTTCCCACGGAATTGGGCTACTTTAACACTGTTGCCGCAGGTTGTTTATCATGTCCGCAGGTTGAAGCGACTCCAATAAAATTATATTTATCCCCTGGAATGCGAATTTTAGCAGGGGAACCCCGCCAAAAACGTGTATTTTACCCCCCGGAACACGATTTTTAACTAGGCTAGTTTTGGGTAGCGATTGGACGGGTTTTCTTGTGAAAACCTGGCAACCCTGAACACCAGCTAGCTAAGCAGCCTCCTAGGTAGTTTAATGCAAGTTACTGAAAATGGCTCGAGAATTTTGCTTCTCCCCAACTGGACAAATAGCCTGATTAAAACTTAAGTGACAAAAAAACTAGTGAAGCATCAAAACGTGAGAATGATTCTTCTGATTTTATAACATTGAGCTGAAACAGCGATTGATGATGGATAGTGTATTTCTGTTATCAATGACTCGCTGTTGAGGCTCGTGCTGCCTGTCTGTGTGAAAGAGACTTTCATGGAGAAATCAAATCAAATGAGCGTAACGGCACACATAAAGAAACTCACAGAACAAACATACTGAGGTGAAAATTCAAAATGTTTTGTTTATTGATAACATGATGTATTTAACATACCATAACAAGTGAGCTATTTTGCTGAATATTTACATTGTTTTTAGTTCAACAAACAAGTAGAGAAGTATATTAAGTTACTTACATTTTAGACACAATATTGACTGTTTTGTTCTATTTCACAAATGAAAATAGTTCCAAACAAAGATCCGAACAGAAGTATTGCACATTCTCCAAGCTGACTCAGTGTTTTGAAGGAATCGGAATGAATAATGACTCAACGCCACCTATAGGCGGTTTAGTCTCATGTTTAAAAGTAGGCATTTTTCCTCAACATTTCTTATTTATGTATTAAGAAATTTTATTTAAAGGGGTCATATGATGCGATTAAAATTTTTCCTTTCTCTTTGGAGTGTTACAAGCTCTTGGTGCATAAAGAAGATCTGTAAAGTTGCAAAGACTAAAGTCTCAAATCCAAAGAGATACTCTTTATAAAAGTTAAGAGTCAACCACGCCCTCCTAAAACGGCTCGTTCTAACACGCCCCCACATGTCTACGTCACGATGTGGGAAGATTTGCATAACACCGCCCAAATGTTCACACAAAGAAAGAAGGCGTAACTTTTATTCTCGCTGTAGTATTGTTGCTGCCGCCGCCATGTCGTGGAGACACTGTGTTTTGTTGTGAAAGTGAAACTACTTTGTTTGGCCTTCCAAAAGAGGACGATATCCGCTTCGTCATGCCTAGAGCTGATCCGTGCTGGTCGCTGAGAAAATACATCAACTTCGCGCTGTGGATCGCCAGATCGGCTTTCACTGTGGACGAAGTGGAGTCCAGTCCGGGGTCGTCACATGTGGTTACCACAAGCCCGCCGGCCGCTCCTTAGTCGAATCCGCCGGCCACGCCGTTCTCAAGCCCGCCGGCCGTTCCTCACTCTAGCCCGCCGTGTGTGATGCTGTGTGTTTCGTTGTGAAAGCAAAACTACTTTGTTTGGCCTTCCAAAAGAGGACACAACTAGAAATCGGGGGTTAAGTTGTATTTACAGTTCCAAAACAGTTCAGCCCAAATATTCAGATGTGTGCAGCGCATTTTGCGGAGGAAGAGGACTCTTTCCTGTGAGAGTAGCCTACAATGCCGGTGTCTGTTTCGCCTCGTTTGTAATGGGTTTTATTGTTTTTGTCTTGTCGCGCCGGGACACAGGACATCACAGTATGTTAAGGGGCGTAACATTTCCGTCACACGCTTGAAGTATTCAGCCAATCACAATGCACTGGATAGCTGGCCAATCAGCTAGGTCTTAAATTTCACATAAGGTGGTATTAAAAAGTCTTAAATTTAACTTGTTCATATCTGTAGACACCCTGATTATTATTAATGATGATGATGATCAATAACAATCATTATAATAATTATTATTGACTATTATTATTATTATTATTATTTAAAAAAAATCACCATCACCAATAATATTTAACATCATAATAATAATAGAATAATAATAATCAAAAACAACCATAATAATAATAATAATAATAATTATTATTATTATTATTATTAAAAAATAATTAC
>NW_015552606.1:776262-798914 GCF_001515605.1 Sinocyclocheilus anshuiensis | reverse complement strand
ACAATAATGTACATTATGTGGAAAATAATGTGTTTTTTGAACCTTAAACCGCATAAACACATTGCATTACACCAAATACACAACATAATGTTCTTTTTAGCAACGTCATATGACCCCTTTAAAACATTATTTATTGCAGTTGTAATTTTGCAGTGTAAATTATTTAATTTGATTTGTAACAGCCTCAGTGTATAGTGAATTTCTTGATCAATTGTAAGAATTTTACATGAAAGATGACGCATACAATGAGGTTGTATTAATAAGGTTAAAAAATATTGTCATTTATAAAGGTAAATAACATCCTGGGGTAAATATTAAAAACAAGATTAAGTATGTAAAAGCTGATAGAACACTGATGAAAATATTGCTTCATAATTAATTGTTTATGGTGTTTACGTGGGGATATTTCGTATGGGATATTGTCTGCTGATATGAAAAGTTCACTGTATATCATAATAAATAGCATTTTTGACAGCAATGATATTTTGTTTTCGTTTTACATTAAGGACATTAAATATTACATATATGTATGTAATATAATGTGTAATTCCATTGCAGGTTTGGTCTTAAATTTCACATAAGGTGGTATTAAAAAGTCTTAAATTTAACTTGTTCATATCTGTAGACACCCTGATTATTATTAATGATGATGATGATCAATAACAATCATTATAATAATTATTATTGACTATTATTATTATTATTATTATTTAAAAAAAATCACCATCACCAATAATATTTAACATCATAATAATAATAGAATAATAATAATCAAAAACAACCATAATAATAATAATAATAATAATTATTATTATTATTATTATTATTAAAAAATAATTACCATCACCAATAATAATATTCTTAACTTTTGTTGTTGTTGTTAGTATTATTATTAAAAATTAACTTTACAATAATAATAATAATAATTAAAAAACATTTAGTTATTAATTAAAACATTTAGTGATATAAGTATTTAATAATAAAAATACATATTGAAAATTTAGCCAAATAATAGCTATATCTACTGATCTGTATAATTCTCTGTCATAGATCAGTGGCTATATCTCATATTTGGTTCATAGCATCCTTAATAATTATCTTCTTTATTTCAGGTTGATATACGGTTTCCTCAGCCAGGTTCTGAGGACCCGAGCAAGGTTACTGTAACCGGACTGCCGGAGAATGTTGATAATGCCACTGACCATCTACTTAACCTGGAAGAAGAATATGTGAGTTGGCAATGCAGAACTGCAGATGCTTCTTTCTAGACAGATATATTCCATCACTTGTGTTTTCTTTTCTTTTGCATTATCACTCACTCATCTTCCCTCTTAGATGTTGAGTGTCACAGAGACAGAGACTATGGCATCTTATATGAAGCCTCCTTCAAAGACGATGGGGACAGGAGGAAATGACGAGGATAACAAAGCTCTAGCTAAAGGCTTTGTTGTGCGGGACGCCCCCTGGAATGCACAAGGCAACAAGGTTTAAAAGTTTGCCACTGTAAAACCTTAATTTCATGTTGTCCCTGTCATCGTCATGTTAACGATTTCCTTTTTCCTCTTTTTGCAACATTCAGGCACCAGACATGAGCAGTGCCGAAGAGTTCCCCACGTTCGGATCTGGAATAGCACCGAAACAGACGTCTGCATGGGGACCCAAAAAGTGCTGAATGAAACACATTTGTTCTGACTCCAGATCTCACATCTCTGGCACTTGAGAACAAGAACACTCTTGTCTTTCTCCTGGTGCGTTTAGTGCCCTTGGAGGAGTTACTTCATTCCTCTCCTACCTTTGCCTGAATAGTTCCTTATCATTTGGTGGATAGATGTTCTTCAACACTCCTCACCTGCCTGCAGGTGGTCACACGTCAGTTCCTGTTGTGCCAGTCTGAAATCACAGAAAGGAACCTCAAGTAGCAGTTACCGTCATTATCCACCTGTTGTTTTCTTGAGTTGGGCGACAAATGGCTAGGCATTGAAGAACGAGGCAGAAGTTTTGTATTTCTTGGACTATTTATTGCAAGAGAACCCCTAGTTCACTGTGTATAAGTTATTTTTTAAGTCCTTGATGGTTTTTACTGTTCTTGCGTGCGTGCGTGCGTGCGTGCGTGCGTGCGTGCGTGAGAGAGAGAGAGAGAGAGAGAGAGATCTATCTAAATGCACCCAGTTTGCTGAATTTTCATTTGACACTGTAAGAGAGATGAAGGCTGGTCAATACTGATCTTTTTAAAAATATTTTCTGTATATATTAGTGTATTTATACGTCTGTTATTTATTGATTTTCTTCAGTGACTGAATATTCAAACTCTGATGAGTGTGAATGGTTTTGAAGCATAAAAAGTATTAGGTATTATTTTGCAATATGCTTGGTTTCTTTTGCTTCAGGAAAATATTTTTTTGTGCGTGTCTTAGTCATAGTTCATTTTACACAAGAAGTGTGTGTGTGTGTTGTGTGATTTACTTTGAATCTCAAGATTTTGTCTATGAATCTGGTGTTTATATTTGAAGTATTTTCCACTTCACCTTTGTCTTTAACTTTTCCAAAGCGCAGGAAATGAAGATTTCCTTTTTCAAACCAGAGCATGCATGAGAAACTTTCAAGATTTCAAATTGAAAGTCTCTGGAAAGCTGTTTATTAATATAAAATGTCACAGTAAAAGATTATAATTAAAGCAACTGTTTTGTGTATTTTGCGACTTTAGAGCCCCCTACAGTTAAGTGAGTGGAATCCACTGTCGTAATTACCCTGGGCTTGAGTGTTGATGCTCTTTATGCGGTACAAACTTACATCCTCCAGAACACAAGTTTAGGGGAAGCGTGAGAAAGAAACAAGCCAGTGTAGTAGCAGAATTTCAAGGTAAAAAAAAAAAACTTAGTTGCTTTAACATGAATGACAAACTCATGCAGATTGCTGGTTCTCAGTTTGCATTTATTTACTTAGTTGATTGGTGTAATTTTTTATGTTAAATTAATGTCTTCATTTACAGAGAGAGCTGTAAGCAGCCATTCATAGGTGGCTCTGTGGCGCTATCAATACATTTCAATGCATTGCTCTGTTTGTTTGAGCATCACAACCAGCCTGTTACAGCAACATTGGCTCAACCAATGGCATGAGTTTGTTCGGATGACTAATAATAGAGGGGGAAGTATTGCATGAAGCTTATTATTTTTTGCAATTCCATGTGGTGGCGCAGAAACTAGTTTTAAGAAACACCTTAAAATTGGGATGTTTTGACATTGAGGGTCATTCCCTGTCCTGCTAGTTGAGTCCTGTGAATCACTGTTGTATGTGGTGTGAACGTATGCTTGTGTACATAGTTGAGTGAAGAACCATCTACAACCAACCGGTGATAGAAACACTATCAGCCTTAAGAAGTTATTGCCATAGGATATTTTTACCAAGATTTGATGACATTGATATGCAACACTGCAATAACATGTCAATTATATATATATATATATATATATATATATTTATATATATGGGTCATTATTTTTGCACTATGGTAATGATAGAAATATTTTTAATTGACATGAAATTTCATGAGATTGAATTAATGGAAGACAGACACATTTTCCATGTGCATAACGGTGATAGAAACACTATCAGCCTTAAGAAGTTATTGCCATAGGATATTTTTACCAAGATTTGATGACATTGATATGCAACACTGCAATAACATGTCAGTGACAGAACTTTCCTACTCCGAATAAAAACCCATTCAAATAAAAGGAAATGTATTTTTGCTTTTCATTATTTCTCAGGTTTTACCTAAATGTCAAAAAGTGAGAAAATAAGGTCATGTTTATAAAATAGATAATCGGTTCAAACATAATTAAATCTAGTTCGATAAATTGTATAATTATATATTACATAAATAGTATAGGCCTACATATGTTTTTAATATATCAATATATTAATATTTATTAATACGTTTATTCAGCATAGACACTTTAATTTGAGCAAAGGTCAGAAAGACATTTCCAATATTTCAAAAGATTTTTATTTCAAATATATGCTGTTCTTTTGAACTTTGTTAATCACAGAACCCTAAAAAATTTATCACCATTTCCATTATATATATATATATATATATATATATATATTTATAAAATATGTAAGAAATCATCTTTCTTGACACTGAAGACTGGAGTAATGACTGCTGAAACTTCAGCATTGCCATCACTATCTATATACATGTGTGGGTGTGTGTGTGTGTGTGAGAGAGAGAGAGATTTGTAATTGTCATAAAATGTAATGAATTAATGGAAGACAGAACGCGATTTCCATGTGCATAATTGTCTCTTTTTTGGATTTTTATTTTCTTACAAACCAGGAAGGTAATGTTAGTGTTATGTAACAGGCTGTACAACACAACGTAAAGACATAAAAATAACACAAACGTGAACAAATAATAAAAATAAAAAAAAGCAGCAATGGGCCGACACAAACCCTGTGTTTTCACATTTTCCGATTTATATAGCAAGCATTTATTCAGACATCGCCCTTGGCAATAAAACAGGATTGCTAATGCAAGATGTCAAACAAATGGATAGATATGCCTTCACAGAGGGTACTGTAAATCTAGATACAATCAAAAGAGAGTTGATTTATTTTTTTTTGTTGCTGTTATTTTTCCAGCAAGAGCTTACATTTGTGCAATCTTAGTCATAAGAGAATACAAAAACAATGGCAATATATCTAGCATGGAGTAAACAATCTATTAAAAACAAATCACATTCCCAGTGTAAACACCAATTCTGGAGTCAGGGATTCGAGTAGACAACTTCCCACAATTCCTCATGAGTCCAGGCACATCTACCCGATAGCTGAATAAACACTTGAATAGGATGTTGAACGCAGAACATAAACAGACCTTTCCATTCAGTTTTTGTACCTGCCACCATTCATTTCAGAAACACTTACATCCTGGTTCTTACACTAAAGTTTGTGAGTAAACAAATGGGCTCAACAGCACACGTTACTTCAGAACAGAAGACAAACTCGAACATAACCTATGTGCAAACAACATCTAAAGCAGTGAAGCATTTCAAACAGAAGACAAGAACTTCCACAGGTGACTGACCTTAAATAATGGACGCGCATTTGGCCAAAACGGACACGCGAATACACGCATAGCCTCATAAACTCTCTTCTCCAGGTCTTTTTAGAGTGCTTGGGTGGGAGGGGCGAAATTATGTTTGTATGCATCCATCCAGTTAAACTATGTACTTTTGTCACAATATAGGTCACATGAAGTGATTTTAGTGGTATGATGGGTTAATCGGAAGAAATGTGAGTTCCACTCCAAAGATGGTTACAGTTATATGTGTATTCACCAGAAAAAAATCTCGCCTTCTCGTCTTTATGTAGCCATTTTAATCCACTTTGCATTTGACTATACACTGTATTTACTGTAATTAGTGAATAAATACACAGCTGTAAGAACCAAAAACAGAGCAGAATCTGTAAACAAAGTAAGCGATGAAATAACAGTAACACTGAGTTTCTTCCTGATTAGGTGATTTCGCTGCATCTTTTATCTTGTTGACATTGTCGTCTTGGTTATTTCCAGGTTGATTTGTCCGTTGCAAGTCTTAAGAAAAACACAAGTATAAATCCAGGGCTGTGCTATGAATAGGTGGTTTTGTGTTGCTTCAGTCCAGTTTTATTTCTGTGAGAACAACAGGCTCTCAAAGCAAAAAACCGAGGGGGGGAGGGGGTGATACATAGATTTAGATGTATGAAGAGACAGAAAAAATAATGGAGAGCCTGCTGAGTGACGGAATTTAATGAGAAAGACTAAAAATCGCCCACCAGTGTCCGAAACATAAAGTGCAGGCAGTGTCTTTGTCTCTGGGTATTATCATCACCCTCCTTCAAACACAAAAAGTATGTCTGAAACATGCAAAGATGAATGAGATTGGGCAGCAAAATAATGCTTAATCCTCAACGTGGGGGGCTGCGCTCAAATTTGGTTGATAGTGAGGAAGATAATGCCTCGAGTCTCTTTTTACTCCACCCGTATGAGCAGGCCGTACAGAAGCGTGCCTCCTTTTTCCTTGGTGATCCAATCGATTTCTGCATTGCTGAATCGAGGGTCAAGGGGCTCGCTGATTCCCAGCGATGTCGGCCCCACTTTGTAGGAGCCTGGCCGCACGCACACCTGGAAGCCCACCTGGGCCTGGTGACAGCGGAGGGAACGTGGGTCTCGGAATCTGTGCAGAAAAGTGTAACTGTCATCATTTTCAAATTCCATTTCTAGACAATCGTGTTATATTCTCTCTGGTCTTTTTCTCTAGAAGCACCGCTGTTGACTTACTGCACTTTGGGGGCAAAGACCTCCAGGCCCGAGTAGCGCATGGTTGGAGAAAGCTGCACACGGGGAATCTCTCGCTCTGGGGCGCTATTCTCCTCGGGCTCCCCGTAGCTGCCGTGACCCTCTGTCTTCACCGGGGACAAGGAGAAAATGGAGGACGATTCTGCTCATGGGAAAACAGAGAAGCTCAGCTGTGCAGATATATTCTGATCTCGCTCTAGCTAATTCACACGTTCATGCATTTCATTATCAGATGATTTGCTGCTTGGCTTTTTTTGCCATTCATCTTGAGTAAACAAAAAGAAAAGAAAAAAACTGGAACAAAACCTACTGTTTAAACAGATTGAATACCAAAAACATAGCAAATAATGGTATTTAATATATTGATGAGACATAATTAAAAAAAAATTCTATACAGTTTTCAATACAATACAACAAATATTACAATATTAATAAATAACATTTTAATATTTCATAAATAACTATTTATTTACTATACATTTAGTTATTATAGTTGTATTATATATATATATATATATATATATATATATATTGCACTACCGTTCAAAAGTTTGGGGTGGGTAAGATTCGTTTTATGTTTTTGAAAGTCTCTTATGCTCAACCAGGCTGCATTAATTGATCAAAAATACAGTACAAACAGTAATATTGTTAAATATTACTACAATTTAAATGAACTGTTGTCTATGTTAATAGATCTTAAAAAGTCACATGATCCTTCAGAAATCCTTCTAATTTACTGATTTGGTGCTCAAGAAACATTTCTTATTATCACAGTGGAAATCAGTTGTGCTGCTTTATATTTTAGTGGAACCCGTGACACATTTTTTTAGCATTTGATTCAAAAACAGTTCTGTTTCAAATAATGTAAATGTATTTACTGTCACTTTCAATCAATTTAATGCAACTTCGCTGAATTAATTAACTTAAAAAATATATATATTTCCAAATATCTAAAGGAAAAATTATTTTCAAATGATAAAAATTTGCTTAGCAGTTACCAACCTGACAAGAGTTGATTATGGTCCAGGATGCGTCTAAGGGAGCCGACACTAGTGCCATGGTACGCAATATGCCACTTCTTGAAGGCATTAGAGACTTCACAGTGGGTCTTGATCCTGTTAAAATACAGACAAGAGCTCTTTTTAAGTAATTAATACTGCTACAACTAAAAAAAATTGCACATTTTCAGAGCTTGATTACTGAGTTGAATTAAAAATAACTGACTGGAGTGCAAAGCGGCACCAGCCGAATGGCAGAGCGTAGTCTCTGGGAGGCTCCCCTCGCTTGTAATAGGCCTCATCACCCCTTAGTTTGTGACAGGACTCACAGTAACACAGGTTGTATTTAGCATCCTCATTAAAATAACCATCTGAAAGAGGATAGAGTGGGAGACGGAGAAAGCAAATGTTCATAATCAGAAAAGTTCTGCAAAAACTGCTACTAATAGGTCCACATTGAATCTGTGGCCACAAAGGATTATTTGTGGGTGTGAGGTATAATGCAGCTGTACCGGGCAGTGTGAGCAGTTCTTTGAATCTGGAGCATAGCGCCTGGTACTCGCACGTTTTATTGGGGTTGACCTCTGGAGGAGGCGTCCAGCAGACACTCTCCTTTATACCTGTCACAAACAGACAGACAGAACAAATGTGTTTAAAGCAGAGTCACACTACAACCACTGTAAGACATGGGGTCAAAATCTCACGTACCATCTACCATATCAGCCTTCTCCATGTCCCCTTGACAACGCATGTCTCCTCTCTCGCCACCAACCACCGACACGTGATTTGTCACTATAGTGACCTGAGAATACAACACCAACAAGAGACAATCATTTCCTGTGCATCCAATCAAAGCTTTCATATAGAGAAGCTATTATGAATTTAAAAAAAAATAATAATAAAAATAAATACATATATATATATATATATATATATATATATATTATTTTATTTTTTATTTTTTTTCATCAATATATTAACATAGGGCTTTAAAGATGTAAAGTAAAGTAAAAAAAAAAAGTACTCAAATTACTAATTTTCTGTGATGGGCAGGGCAAACAAAGATACTGAATATTATGTAAATAATAACAGTAACAAAATGTTTAATGAAAAAATATAAATATTCTCTGACACTTATAAAAAGATGCTGGTAAAAATATTCAGATTACTAATTTTTGTGGTAGGGTCTGAGAAAGTCAACATATTCTGTTACACCAAATACACAAAATAATGATCTTTAAAAAAGCATCATATGACCCCTTTAATGAAAAATAGAAATATTTTCTCACAATTGCAAAAAGATGTTTGTAAAGAAGAAAATTACTCAAATCCTTTTTTTTTGTAATGGGGCCTGTAAAAATGTTGGCAGGATAAGTAAAAATATTAAATATAATAATAATAATAACAACAACAACAATGTTTAATGAAAATAAATATTTTCTCACATTTACTCTCTCATGATTAATCTATTTTTTTGTGGTGTAGTCTGTGAAAATGTTAGCAGGGGAAGTAAAAAAAATAAATAAAAAAAAAACTTTTTGTTGAGGCCTGATTTAGGATATTACAGTCAAAAGTACTGACCTGTTCACACTGGCCATAAAGGTCAATGAGGGGATAACAGGGGCTCGGGATGTCCTGGGCTGCTACGCCCTGATCCATGCCGTTAACAAACAGATGGAGACAACCACTGCTGTCCACCAAAAGCCCCAAAACTGTCCCTTCTGGACAGGTGTCCAGGTTAGGACCATAGTTCTCACAAATCTGAGGATATGAGAGAGAGAGAATGAAGTTAGGAACTGAAATGAATACTGTAAATCTTAGAAGGAAACAGGATTTTAAAAATCAGGAAAGGGAAAGGAAAGAAGTTGAAAAACTAACATGAAAGCAATGAAGTGAAATGAGAAAAGAAAACAAAACAAGGATGTGAAGATCAGGGAAAGGAGGATGAAAGAACCAAGCAAATGAAGTGACATCACCTTCAACGAGTTGTGGAAAACAGAGTCTCGTTGCAGTAGCCAGACTGAGCGTTTAAGGCAGCAAGCTGTGGAAGGGAAGTTGAGGCGGTCTGGCGAATGACCAATCACACCCAGTGACAGGGAGGACGTCCATGATGGATTCAGACGGTCTATCTGAAACTGAGGAAGAACAACAATTAGCGTCACACAGACACGGTTTTTCACTTCCAAACACACTTACACACAAAAACACACACCTGGAAGAGCTGCTGGCGGGGCAAAGCTTGAGCGGTGACCAAAAGACCCTGGTTGTAGCTGGACACCCGGGCGGCAGTCAGGTTCTGATTGGACAGCTGGATATTTTTTCCATGATTCTCCAAAAACATCATGACTGTGGGCACCAGGGCAGGCTCATTCTCACACTGAGAGTTGAAAAAAAAATTACCAATAAAGCTTGACATTAATATACAAGCTTCAAAATATGATCCTCTAAGATGGCACACCTCTCTGACAGGAGTGCTGTCCTCCTCTCCCTCGCTGCAGCTGTCAGGCGAGAGTGAGGGAGCTTTCACACTTCCAGAGTCCTCAACTAGTGTGGAGCTGACGATGGACACGGCCATCACCTTTCCATACAGGTCCAAAACAGCATATACGTTCTGAAACATGCAGTACAAACATGGATGAGCAAACTGGACAACAGAAAAATTTGACATACAGATATACATTAACAGATATAGCGGCATACTTGTACCTTTGCCACTGCAGTGGCTGCTGGTCCCATGTCTTCTCCATCAATGAGAATGTGCATGGTATCGTCACTGCATCTCTTCACCCCAACACGATTTCCCACCTATATTAGAATGGAGGTGTTAAGGCCCTGATATACTCACGACGAAGTACTGTTTCGTTCTTCGCTTAGGGGTAAAAGGAAGTTTGATATACGCAAGCATTGATTGAAATGAAACATTAATTGTGAAATTAATGTTTAATTTCAACATTAATACTGTTAGCGAACATCCTGACGCCAACCCACCACCAAGCCGCTCATCTGACTTTGACGGACTGAACAGAAGAAAAAAACCGTAGAAGGTTTCCACGTCAAAGAAGGCAGAGCCCCGGAGCACACCAACCATGGACCAATGGTAGTTCACTTTGTTAAGCTGTTTTGAACTCCAAATGAATTTCGTTATGGGCTCTCTTTTTTCCGAAATTACATTATATTAGTTTGTTCTTCGATTTTGCTTGAAGTATATTGTGGTCTTTAGAAGAAATTGTTTATAAGCAGACTCATACAATTGAACAAATCCACCACTTGTGTTGGTTTATTAGAAATATTGTGTAAAATTCTTGAGACGTGTTTTTAAATGTTGGGACTATTTTTTACTCAACAACTAGACACTAAAAAAAAATAACGCATAATTCAATGGTCCAAAAAAAAAACAAAAAAAAAAAACAGCATATTAGAATGATTTCTGAAGGATCAAGTGAAAAGTGATGAAAATTCAGCTTTGCCATCACAGGAGTATATTACATTTTAAAATGTATTCAAATAGAAAACGTTTATTTTATATTGTAATAATATTTTATAATATTACTGTTTTTACTGTATTTTTGAATACTCAAGCTCTTTAAAATCAGGTGGATTCTGATTTATTGTTCATTTGTTGGAAAAAATCATTCTAAAAGGGATTCCAGTGATATCCTTTCTCTTTCATCCTTATAGCTGTGGTGTGGACTTCCCTTTTCTCATAGGATTAGAACAAATGTTAAAACTTTACACTTACAGTTCTTGTCATTGGTATGCATGTGCCTGTAATCTCTTACCGTGAGCCGATCCAGAGAACAGCCATAGTTCTGTCTCTGCAGCACTCCGTTGCGTCTGACCTCGGAGCCAGCGAGTACCCAGGTGACCTTTGACCTGAGCTGGGTAAGCGAAGGAGAGAGGCCGCTGAGAGGACAGGATGGTAGGTCAGGGGGCTGCAGGGTGGTCAATCCCACATGAAGGGAACCGGACCATTTGTCATCTACCTTGTTAATTTTCACCTAAAGAGAAGAACAACAGGACCATTTATGAATAAGACAGTAACATTTCTGGTAACATTTGTTAAAGGTATAGTTCACCCACAAATTAAAATTCTGTCATCATTTACTCACCCTTAAGTTTTTCCAAACCTGTATGAGTTTCTTTCCTCTGCTGAACACAAGAGAAGATATTTTGAAGAATGCTGAAAAAACAGTAGCCATTGACTTCCATAGTATAAAAAAATACTATGGAAGTCAATGGTTGTTTGGTTACCAGCATTCTTCAAAATATCTTCTTTTGTGTTCAGCAGAGGAAAGAAACTCGTACAGGTTTGGAATGACATGAGAGTGAGTAAATTATGACAATTTTCATTTTTAGGTGAACTATTCCTTTAACATTAGTTAACTACATTAGTTAACATGAACCGACAATGGAAATATACTTCTGAAGTATTTCTTAATCTTAGTTCATTTTAATTTCAACATTAACTAATGCATTATTCAAATCAAAAGTTGTATCTGTTAATATTATTTAAGGAGGAACTGCTGTATTTTTATTAACTAATGTTAACAAAATTAATAAATACTGTAACAAACGTATTTTCCATCATTAGTTAATGTTAGTTAATATATTAATAATCTAATTGGGCCTTATTGTAAAGTGCTAACACATTTTTTATTTCATTTTTTTTCCCCAGTTGTAAATTAAAGCACATCCTACATCTCACCTCAAACACCTCATCGGTCTTGAGCTCCTTCGCGCTAAACACGATTCCATGGGCATATCCATCAACCCTCAGCGCTTGACAACCGTCTCCTAATAACACCACATTCTTACCATGTTTGCTGTGCAGGCGATGAGCAACCCCTGCCACTAGAGGGTGACAAAGACATAAAAGTAGACCAAAACATATGATCCTGTTTACAACTGGTGTTGGTGACATGAATGTTCAAATATTCAATCCTAATAAATGAATACTGCCTCAAATGCAAAAATAATGTTAAAAATATAATACCTGGAGAGTGTATGGGGAAGCTCTTCTCAGTGATGTTACTGGTACACAGACTGTTATCTAATGGCCCCGATGAGCTTGTAATGGACACTTGCACACACTGACCATAGAGATCAACCACAGCGTATATTTCTAAAAAAAAAAAGGACAGAAGAAAAGAAAGGAGGGAGATGTTAGACATTACTAAATTCTGAAATATCAGTGTTGCATAAAGTTGACAATTACCTGGTGGCAGCCCGGTACAAGCTACACCCTGGTCAAGCCCGTTGATGAAGTAATGCAGGTCTCCACTAGCTGCACGCATCATCCCAATCCTGGAGCCAGTCGTCAGAGAGTCCAAGTCACAGCCGTAGTTATTCCTCATGGTATTCCCATCCTGCATGATCGCTGTGCCGCTACAGAAGAGAAAGAGCAAAGAGAGATGTAAGGTATCACGTCTGGCAAAAAAAGGATTTTGAATCCATTAACCAAGAGCTCACCTCAACATCCATGTGTCATAGTCAATGTCAGTCATCGTATTTGGGAACTCCAGTTCTTCTGGTCTGATTACGGTTACTCCTGTGAAAAACACAAACCAACAACAGTTTCTTATTCAGGATCCATTGAAAAAATTAATAATATAAACAGAACTAAGTGATTTTTGGAAATAATAATATTTGATTCCTTTTAATATTTCTAGAACCAGTATTTTTCTACTGATTTAGAACACCAAACGAAACAACTATGTTTCCTGCTAGGGCTGTCGCGATTCCTCGATTCAATTCGACTACTCGGTTTAAAAAAAACTAAACGATTACATTTTGCCCGCGTCGAGTAATCGGCAAAATACTGGAAGTGGCGCATTTCACAGACGAGAATCCATGAAAATCATTATTAGACCGTCTTCCAAGGCTGCGTGACATATTCAACTCATTTAAAAATCATAATGCTATTGTGAATTCGCAAACGCTATGATTCAATTAAATAAATATATGCAATGCCAGTTTAATATATGCGCTTTCATTTTTTACATGTAGGTTACATACGTGCATCTCAGTTCACAGTAAATGCTGCTCCACACGAACTGTTATCATTTACATGCGTGGAGCGTCTCAAACTCCATCTCTGCATATTGCTGTGAGTTTGGGTTTATTATAACATTCATCTGGGAATGCAATGTGCGCCATTTCATCAGATTTGTAAGGTAAATAATTTATAAACCCCGCGACTTTTATTAATAAAATGGCTTAGATACTGGATCACTGCGCTATATTCCTCAGCAACGAGGAGGTAAAAGCTCTGTTTAAGTAACTAAACTCAGAACTTCATTGTTTATAGAGAGAGACGCACAGACGCAGGTAATTCACACACACACACAACTGTCATCTTTCTCTCTTTCGAACAAACAATCGATAATTAATTCAAATAAATGTTATAATTCATTCAAATAAATGTGATCTAACTGCACTATTTCATCTGTGTCTGATTTGAAGCGGGCAGAATGCTAGAGCTAAGGAGCCGTAACGTTAACTGACAAAAATAACCGTCATTTTTACCCATTCGGTCAAATATTGCGCTGCATAGAGCAATACTACTTTTTAACTTGTCCATAACTTGGCAAATGACCATGGAATAAGCGGGATAATCAACGGCTTGCCATGCATTAAAGGATTTTAAATGGGTTTTTTTGGGTCAGGTGGTTCTTTGCCTCCACATTGTGCATTTAAAATCCTTTAATGCATGGCAAACCATTGATTGTCCCTTACTTAATTGCTATTATATGTATTTGAAGTCATTTTAAAGGCTATTGTTCGCTAAGGTCTATTTTTATTACTACAAAAATATTCATTATAAATTAGCCGATTACTCGGTTAATCGTCAGAGTAATCGACAGATTACTCATTACCAAAATAATCGTTAGTGACAGCCCTATTTCCTGCACTACAGCATGAACAGCTGTACTCCAATTTCCAAAACATGACTCTTATGAACCAGTTATTTTTAGTGAATAAAATACATCGTTTTTTTTTTTTGTAAATCAGTGGTATTTCTGTAGTGAATCAGTTGTATTTCTTAAGTGAATCGGGGCAATTTCTTTAGTGAATTGGTATTTCTTTAATGAATCAGAGGTATTTCTTTAGTGAATCAGAGGTATTTCTTAAGTGAATCAGAGGTATTTCTTAAGTGAATCGGGGCAATTTCTTTAGTGAATTAGCTGTATTTATTTAGTGACTCTGTGGTATTTCTTAAGTGAATCAGGGCCACTTCTTTAGTGAATTAGAGGAGTTTCTTTAGTGAATCAGTGATATTTCTTAAGTGAATCAGGGCAATTTCTTTAGTGAATTAGCTGTATTTCTTTAGTGACTCTGTGGTATTTCTTAAGCGAATCAGGGCCACTTCTTTAGTGAACTAGAGGAGTTTCTTTAGTGAATCAGTGGTATTTCTTACATGAATTAGGGCTATTTCTTTAGTGAATTATCAATATTTCTTTAGTGACTCTGTGGTATATATGTTTATAAGCAACTGAAAAAAGCACAAATGTCAGGGCATGCCAAAACTTCTCCAGGGCCCCAAAACACCCTTAGACCCCAGAGGGTTAAGTAAATCAGGGTATTTCTTTAGTAAATTAGTGGTATTTCTCTAGTGAATCATTGGCATTTCTTTAATGAATCAGAGGTATTTCTTTGGTGAATCAGTGCCATTTCTTTAGTGAGTCGGTGGTATTTCTTTAGTGAATCAGTGCCATTTCATTAGTAAACAGTGTTTAGTTAATCAGTGCTATTTCATTTGCGAATCAAAGGTATTTCATAAATTAGTGGGATTTCTTTAGTAAATCAGTGGAATTTCTGTACTGAATCAGTGGTATTTCTTTAGTGAATCAGAGTTTTATATAAGCTGACCTGCTTCTATTGAGCCTGACCAGCGATCCACCATTTTCTGAATTACAATTTCAAAGAGCTCTCCATCCCGAAGGCACCTGTTCAGTGAGACACAAAAGCATAAAATATTAATTTAATTGATGGCCGATCCATCAAGACCAACCAGCATAATCTAAGCACTTAAGAGTTCATGCTAAAACAAAAAAAGTAACCTGTTTGAAATAACAATGGCATCGTTAAACTCGCTGCGGCAGTTCTGCCTAAGTGCCGTTCGGCCACCATTGGTGATGACTGCGTTTGTTCCGTGTAGCTGATGAAAGCGCAGGTCGTTGGCAGCTGTAGCTCCCGAGACTGAACATGGGCTACCAGGAGACATCGCAGTAGGGCCCTCAGAGCTGTCATCAGGCAAGGGAGGGAGATCGGCTAAAAGAGCGAGAGAAGGGGTTTTTTAAAAGTCTGTTGACACCGGAGTACTTCAGGGTGTCTACCATCCATCCACCCATTTCTACTACTCTTCTCCTTATTGCTCTCACCCATATCATCCATGATGGTGGCCTGGGCAGCCTGTCCATACAGGTCCACCACTGCATACACGCTGGGTGGAACATTCCAGGCTGCGGGGCCTTGAGGCACTCCATTCACAAAGAAATGCAAACTCCCATCCTCCTTTCGGACAACTCCCACTGTATCTCCAGCCTATAGATTTTCGCATGAGGCACATGAATATAAAACCAGCTAAACCAGGATAAGTTCCCAAAAATCTACTCTTATAATTAACAGAATAGGCATAAAAGTCTCAATTCACCCTGGTGACAGTTCTGTCAAGTGTCAAAAAGATCTTAAAAAGGCATTTGGAACAGGGTGAAATTTAAGACACTACTGGGTTTAGTTAAACCAACATGGCTATAGTTGTCTTTTTTATAATTTTTGGGGCTTGGCAGATGTGGTCACTAGTGATTAATTTTTTATTAAAACCAAAACCGAAGTTTTCATTAATCTGAAAATTGTAATTAAATTTGGGTAACTGAACTCATTTAGGGTGTTGTGTTCAAAGGTGATAAACTTTCATAGAGAAGTTCTTTGGCAATGAGACACCTTGCGATATTTCAGCTGAACAAATTCTACATTTTGGTACTCTAGGATCCTTTTTGGATTACGATGAAGTGCATCCACACTGCTGGCATGTTTACTGGCTGTTGCTTATCCATGTTGTGTACATAAAATACACTTTGTCAGTCACAACTGTTTCAGCCAAATGTTTTCAGTTGCCAAAATTTCAGTGCATCACTAGTGGTCACTAGGGCTGTGCAAAAAATCAATGCGATTTTCATGCGAATCTCGTCAGTAAAGCCACTTCTGGTGACTAGTAGGAAAACTCCAGCACGTGCTTTCAGATGGACTAGATTCGCATGAAAATCGCATTCGATTTTTTGCCCAGCCCTAGTGGTCACTATGAACGTGTTGTATAAAAAGCTGTTTGAAGGTTTTTCCAAAATTCTTCTTTTCTATTCACAATACTGATTTGGAATGACACTTTCTTAAGAAGATTGAAAATAGAAGTAAAAAGTTTGAGCAGGGTTGCAAACTCACTTTTAGGCGGTCCAAGTTGTGCCCGTATTCATCAAGAATTGTAGTTCCGTTGTGCATGACACCATTTCCTGTCATCATCCAGGTTCCTGTGGAGATATCGGTGCATTAGATTAGCTATCTGCCAACACTCATGCATTTTACATTTGATGCTATAGGTAATGTGGCCTTGACTCACAGACACTTTAATCAGTCAGCTGTGCTTTCAATTGTGACCTGTGGGTGTAACTGTGTGTCAGCATCTTACCTGAGCGCAGATTAGTCATGGTTGATGGTAGCTGAAGATAGGCGGGGTTATGAGTAGTCACGCCAATCTCTATAGAGCCCGCCCATTTGTCCACCATTTTGTCGATGCGTACCTGGAAAACCTCATTGGAGTGCAACGGACGGTTGCTAAGCACAACGCCGTGGTTGAAGTCATCCGTCGCACTGTGCCAGAGAATAACATTTCACTCAACTGCCACTGAAATGATGCAGTGGCCCTATTAATGCAGTAGGTAGAGATCAGTTAATTAATTTTTGGATTAAATGAACTCACTGAGGCCGTAAAGCAGTGCGGCCATCACTGATGATTGCAGCCTTCTGCCCACAGTTTGGATGGAAGAGCAAGCGGTCTGGGACATCAGGCTCAGGGGTCAATGAAAGAGCAGGCCGAGGCCGGCCCACGTCAGGTGACAACGCCCTCATGATGGCATTGTTGCGACGTAAACGGTCACTATGGTTATGATTGTGGACAATGGTGACCTTTACTGCCATGCCATAGAGATCCACCACTCCATACACTACACCAGGGGTCTGATTGGCTGCAACCCCTATGACATCATTTCGGAAAAGTATTTTAGAATAATCTGAACCGTGTGTGAATTTATTATCACCGAGATCTGAAATTCCACCTTGATCTATGCCATTAATGTAGAAGTGCAGAGCTCCACTGGCTTTCCTCATCAGCCCTATGAGATCTCCCTCCTATAAATGACAACAACATAAAAAGCATTATGGGCATGTTGTGTATAAATAAACAAAAGCAATCACCTTGAGTATTAAACTGCATAAGATAATCTTAAGACTCACAGATCCAGCTGCCAACTTACCTGGAGTTCATCCAGGCTGAATTCACAGTATTCCCGACGAGTCCCCTTCCCATTGGTTAAAATCCCACAGCCACTCATCATGATTGTGCCTTAAAGACAATAAGAATGTGATGAATACTAAGATTTAGACACATGTGCCTGCTATGTATATTGTCATGATTCTGTGAGAACTGCCGATTGATTTGATTACATGACAGAATAATAAAATGTACCTGAACGTAAATTGGTCATTGTTGCAGGGTAGTCAAGATTATTTGGGTTGTGGGTTGTCACTCCAATCTCAATGGAACCAGACCATTTATCCACCAGCTTGTCAATGCGAATCTGAAACAGACAAGTGCCGCAATATAATCAGAGGTGTATAGTACATGAGTAATTGTTCTTTTACTATATTTTTTCATTTGTTTTGTATAATTGTTGTATAATTATTTTAAGGATCATATCATTATTAATTAGTTGTATTATGTTTGTACTTTAAGGAATTTGATACATTATTTTACGAATCAAAGTTACTTTAATTAGAAAACCTTCAGTCAATTTACAAGGGTGAAAAATAAAACATTTTACTTTTTATGTTCAAATACTTGATATTATACTAAATTAAGATTGGTAAGATTTTTTATCGCTTTTGAAAGAAGTCTCTTATGCTCACCTAGGCTGCATTTATTTGATCAAAAATATGTGACATTGGGAAATATTATTACAATTTAAAAAGCAGTTTTCCATTAATACATTTTAAAATGTCATTAATTCCAGTAACGACAAATCTAATGTTATTTTAATATTCTGATTTGGTGCTCAAGAAACATTTCTTATTATTATCAATGTTGAAAACAGTTGTGCCGTTTATTAATTTTGTGAAAAAATGTGATGCATATTTTTTTTTGGTCAGGATTCTTCGAGGAATAGAAAGTTAAAAAGAACAGTATTTAATTCAAACATATATTTTGTGAAATTTGTCTTTACTGTCACTTCTGATCAGTTTAATGTATCCTTGCTACACCTATTTAAAAAATAAATAAATAAAATAAACTATATACCTCAAACATTTCGTTGTGTCTGAGTGGTCGATTTGTCATGACGACTCCGTTATTGAACTCATCCAGTGGTCTCCTCCTTTCTGCTGTCTTATTGTTGTTGCTTAGCTTGATCAGCGTGCCACACTTCTCATGGAACAGCAGCGCATCATTGGTTGTCATGCCGCCAGTGGCCACCCCCAGTCCCGCCACCCCACCAGAGCTCCCAGCTGGGCTGCTATTGCTGCTACTGCCTCCACCTGCCCCTCCGCCGCCAATGCCGCTGTCGCTTCCTGTTCCTCTGCCTCCACCACTACTTCCTGTGCCGCCCCTGGAGGAGTCAGAGACTCCCACTCCCACCCCCAAGTCCTCTCCACCCTCTTCCTCCGAACGATAGAGAGAGACAATGGCATTGTTGAACACATCAAATAACTGGTGCTCAGTCAAAACTGGGAGAAAAAAAAAAGTGTAAAAAAGACCAAAAGATATAATAAACCACAATGACATTGCAGATTTACAAAGATAAATAACTGAGGCTGGTTTTAAAAGTGACATACCACTATCAGGCTCAAAGTTGTTTGGAAATTTGTCAGGCCGACTGTGCGTCCTTGACGCCTCAGGCACTGATAAGAAAACAATACAGAGAAAATTTGTTCATTACAACTGAGCTAATAACATATTAGAGTGCCATGATAAAGAAAAGCAAAAATCTTTAAAAATCAAGTTTAAAAATATATATATATTTTTTTTAGAAATTTACAGTTTGTATTCATGTTATTCTCAGCACTTTCAAGAAACGTTTCCAATAGAATGACTCTAAAAATGTAATGTGGTGTAACCATCAAGTAAATTGTAATGGCAAATTTTATTTACACCTTGAATACATGTGAGTGTACTAGGGCTGCACGATAAATCGCATGCGCTTTCTGACAAGATGCGCGTTAAATATCGCATGTGATTTATCGTGCAGCCCTAGAGTGTACACATATTAATTCTTTTCAAAAAAGTATTAAAATATGAAATATATTTTTCCTGATTAAAAAAGGTATCTTGGATTTAAAAAGGGTCATGAATTATTAATTAATAAATATCATTAAGCTTTTGGGGAGTCAGAATGCATATTTCTGAACGTTTCAAAGCACCACATGACTTTTTTTGCAGACAAAAGCTTTTCAAATATCAGTTAACAGTTGTGTTAGCATTTGACACAACTACTTGAAATCCTTTCTATCACACTATACAGTGTGGTCTAGTTTTACCTTCCTCTGCTGATCCATTCATTATGGCTGTTGTAGCACCAGCTGCAGACAGCACGATTGCTCCAGCCCCATCTTCGTGGCTACGGCAAGCATCTGCCATTATGGACACCGGTTGTGTCGACACCACCTCATCCTCCACCTCTTCATCCTCTTCCCCATCTACTTCAGGTGGGGGTTCACAGCTTACCACAGTCACTTGGGTACACTTCCCATAGAGGTCCACCACGGCCCACAAACGAGAAGGAAGTCCACTTGCCGCCGTGCCACAGTCCTGTCCGTTCACCCACAGATGCAGTTCTCCTTTCCCATTCCGCTGGATCCCCACACGGTCCCCTTCCCCTAGCTGGTCCAGGTCTCGACCGTACTCCTCCAGGACTGAGCGACCGTCCTTTAGCACAGAGCAGCCGGACACGATCCACGAGCCCCCCTTCAGCCCTGTGGCACTGCTGGGAAATTCCAGACCGGCTGGGTCCAGCGCAGTCACTCCGATCTCTATAGAACCGCTCCACGAGTTAACCTGGACCAAAGGGAATAGAAATGTGAGTTAGTTAAATGTTAGTCAATCCCTTTATAAATGATCTCAGAAGTCTCAGAACCATGGTGCATGGTGAGCCATGGGGCTTAAATGAGTTCCACAAGTTCAAGCCAGGCCTGCAACATATTACGGTCTTAGTTCCCCTGTCTTCTCTCAATAGTGTTATTACATTTAATGTATAATAATATATATATATATGTATATATATATATATATATATATATATATATATATATACATACACAATGTTTGGGTTCAGTAAGATTTTTTTTTTTTTAAGTATTGAATTGATCAAAAGTGACAGTAAAGACAAGTAGGCTATAATGTTAAAAGATAGATTATTAGAATTATTTCTGAATGATTATGTGGCACTGAAGCCTGGAGTAATGGCTGCTGAAAATTCAGCTTTGCCACCACAGCAATAAATTACATTTGAAAAATATTCAAATAGAAAGTGTTTTTTTTAACTGTAATACAATTTTACAATATTACTGTTTTTACTGCATTTTTTATCAGATAAATGCAAGCATTTGAAGAAACTTCTTTCAAAATTTTTTGATTGGTAGTATGTATAAGAATTTTCTAGGTTCAGTATAACTATTACCACAGAGAAAAAAAAAAAGAAAAAAAAAGTTTATAGTAATCCACAATTGAAGTCCATAGAGAAGATATTTAAAGCAAATATGTGAAACATATAGTTATGTTAAAGAAATTATTTTCATTTCTAACATTAATTATTAATTAATATTAATTACATATCAATTATACTAATTTGTTATGCCCCGTCTAGGGTAAAGATGCAACATGAAAGAGTACGACCAGTGTTAAAGTGTTTAAAAAAAAACAAAAAAAAACAACAACAACAAGGAGCAGTATTTTAATGAGCACAATGGGTTTACAGTACACCTGGGGGAATTTTAGCTTCGTGAGCAGACAAGGCCAAAATAAACAAAAATCACCTAATTCTTATACCTCTAACTACCCTCGTTCACAAAATAAAATAAAATACAATTACTTCCCTGCCTCCCTATTCAAAAACAATAAATAAAAGGTTCCAACAAAAATGGCGTCGGTCTCCCTAAATCCCCAAAACGTTATGTACAATTATTTACAAAGGTGAGCAAACAGGTCCAAACAGGAGCAATCGAGAATCAAGGTCAAAGATAGACTTGTGCCGGTATTCGGTAAGGCGATATATCACGGTAATGAATATGCACGATATTGTTATCGTGGGCACTTCTAAATACCGTGAATAATTATATATTACAAATTATTCAGAATTTTGAATGCATTTTAAGAATACTTTTCCCATCAACTGGTCAAAATGCACAACACCGCTGTTGAAAGCGTTTTGATTCTTTATTGTTCGGTCACACTTTACATTAGGGCTTCATTAGTTAACATTAGTTAATTAATTAGTTAACATAAACTGCCAATGAAAAATTCTTCTGAACATTCATTAATCTTAGGTATTCCGATATTTAATAACAGGTTGTTAAAATCGAAAGTTGCAACTGTGTTATTTAATGAGCTAACATGAACTAAGACTTGTATTTTTTTAACAAAGATTAATACCTTCTGTAGCAAATGTAGCTATTGCTCATTGTGAATGTTAAAGGGTTAGTTCACCCAAAAAGGAAAATTAGCCCATAAATTACTCACCCTCAAGTCATCCTAGGTGTATATGACTTCATACGTGTATTCTTTTGCACTTTAATCTGTGTAAAACTTTTAACTTTATACATTTTTCTGTATTGCTTTATTGCATTTAAATGTGCAGTTATTTTTGTTATAAGAAAAAAGTTATTAAACCTGTTATACTGTATTATAACAGCACTTAAAAAAAAAACAAACTAAATTTCAATACCGTGATTAGACTTGTGCCGGTATTCGGTGATGCGATATATCACGGTAATGAATATGCACGATATTGTTATCGTGGGCACTTCTAAATACCGTGAATAATTATATATTA
>NW_015552606.1:763711-776002 GCF_001515605.1 Sinocyclocheilus anshuiensis | reverse complement strand
ACTGTATTATGACAGCACTTTTTTAAACTAAATTTCAATATCGTGATAATACCGCATACCGTGATAAAAGCATTAGCAATTAATCGCAACATGAAAAATTGATACCGGCATATCCCTAGTCAAAGAACATGCGGTGGTCGGTATTACGAATGAGTGAGCTAAGCAAACTAACAAACAATAATCAATCTCTCACAGGCAGTCTCTCAGTCTTACTAACATACAGAGCAAATGGCTGCAATATAACAAAGAGTGAAAAATTTAAGGGGGTCTGAATACTTTCCGTACCCACTGTATCTGTAACTAACTAGCAGAGTCAAGCAGAGCAAACACAGCAAGTGAGCAGAAGGCTGATGCAGGAAGTGACGAAGGAGGCTTTTATAGGCAGCTAGGAGTCAGCTGACTGGGCAGGGCGTGGCACCAATTAAACTGCAGGAACCAATCGGTCTTCTTCCTGGACAGAGACACAAACACCTCCCAAAACAAAAGAAAACACAGAAATAGAACAAAAGCGACGTAAAATAATTATTATATTAAATTATCTTCAAAATTGTATTACAGGAGATATAAAAGCTGTCTAAATCATCCTTTTAGTGGTGGGACTGTTCTAGTCAGACAAACTTTGTTATTCATCCACCAATGTACTTCCTGCAAGTGGAGTTAGCGCCAATGTAAACAGTAATTTGTGGATGGGTACCTCCCTTTCTGGTATACTCTCGCACATATGAGCATTACATAGTCAACACAGGAAAGTCTTTTAACTACTTGCTATACTTTCAAAACAATATTTTATTGTTTACTCGGGCATAGCTTTGTCCAACAGACTTCCAATGCAAGTGCATTACTCTACAAGCCATTCATATGGCCATTCCTCGATGGCCGAAGCGAAATAATTTTCATTGGTAATTACATCATGCCACAAGTGCCAATAACTGAGCTAAACCCCGAATTTTTCAGTTAAACAGATCTCTATATCACAGCCTTCACTGAAATGCTGTCTCTAGCTTTTGGATCATCACTGCATTCCTCGACTGTCTTTATGTGGATGGTGTGTAGGCTGTCCGTGAAGCAGGGCTGCATGTGTGTATCTGGGTTAAGGCAGGCTGAGAAGAGGGACAGGCGGCACTGAATGTGATAAAGTTATTTCTCTAATCTGGTTACATAAGTGACCAGTAATCTGTTCATTGTCTTTTTCCCCTCTGTCTAGAAGTGAGGAAACAGTAAGAGTGAAAAAATACAGGAAACTGGAATAATGTCAGGGAACAATAGGAATAATATTGATTTGCTGTGCTCTTCCTTTCTCAAGCTTCAATTTCTACATAAAACTGAAAGTCATTTATTTTAAACATTAGACGCAGACTATCATAAAATTGCATAGGCTACATTTCATATGACCAAATCTGACTAAAACATATTCTCTCCTGAATCCATTTTCAAACCAAAATTTTGTGTAGGAGATGCAAGATGATGTCAGTTCAACAACATGACAAAAATGTACAGAATCAGCATATAAATACAAATTATAAATATAAAGTGTTCCCTGATGACAACAAGGAAGGACTATGGCAGTACCATGATTTGAATAGATTATTGGGTAACATTTACAAGTAATTGCGTGGATTATTTTACATTTTTCCGAGAGAACTTCTCACAAAAAAAAATATAACACCCAATTGTAGGCACATGAATTTGTTCTTAAACTTGTTTTAATTTAAATAAATTTGGAGTATTATAAATGATATCATATGTCATATGCCCAAGGTCAGTCACTTACATAAAACACGCCCAAATCATCTCCATATAAAGGCTTTTTTCCTTACTGCCTTTCCTTGACAGGACTTTATTCAACATATGACACTCTCTAAAAAACGCTCTTGCCTGACAGCATGCACAGAGCAGATCCTCAGGCAATGCCAAGTGTGCCATCCTCAAAACCAGTTCAAACACAATAAACATTTTAAGACGACCCAGATTACAAACTCTCATTCTCACAGCTCAAACTATAACGCAAGCTTTTTCACTGTATATGATGAAATAGATTTAAGATGAAATGTTTATGTATAAAATTTCATCTGAATTGCATGGCTGCTAGGGCTGTCAAAACGGCTGAAAAACTACATTCGAATTTTGTACTTAAAATAACACGACTATCTTTGAAAAAAGTGCATAATGTTTAAAATGTTTATAAACCAATTATAATTAATTAAGTTGCCGATATGGCTAGGAACTATACTCCGCAAAGTTCCTTGATTATTACGCCGGAATGAGAGTATAGTTCCTAGCCATATCGGCCTAGAAAATCGCAACTTTTCATTTTCCGTCGGTCTTAGTACATGATATAACTACAGAAGAGTCAAGTTTTAAAGGGGTCATATGATGCGATTTCAAGTTTTCCTTTCTCTTTGGAGTGTTACAAGCTGATTGTGCATAGATAAGAACCCTGAAGTTGCAAAGACTAAAGTCTCAAAACCAAAGAGATATTCTTTATCAAAGTTAAGACTGCCACGCCCCCCTAAAACGGCTCGTTCTAACACGCCCCCACATATCTACCTCACTATGTGGAAATATTTGCATAATGCGCCCAAATGTGCACGCAAAGAAAGAAGGCGTGGTTTCAGTAACCGCAGCTAGTGTTGAAGCAGCCATGTCAGGGAGACGCTGTGTGTTTCTAGGCGAAAGCAAAAGCACTTTATTTGGCCTTCCGAAAGTAGATGCATTTAGGAATCTTTAAGATCACTTACAACAGAACAGCAATGCATTTTATGGACTACCGTTTCGTGAACCTAGGAGAGGAGGTAATTCTGACTTTGCTATGACAATCTGGCGCTTCTGAATCAGCGACTGTTTTGTTGTTAGTTTAAGTATTTGCTATTGACTGTTCAAATGCGGAGTTTTGCGCATCGTGTGTGTGCGCGCATGTGTGTGTGTCAGAAAGAGAGAGAGAGAGAGAGAGAGAGAGAGAGAGAGAGAGAGAGAGAGAGAGAGAGAGAGAGAGAGAGAGAGAGAGAGAGAGAGAGAGAGAGAGAGAGAGAGAGAGAGAGAGAGAGAGAGAGAGAGAGAGAGAGAGAGAGAGAGAGAGAGAGAGAGAGAGAGAGAGAGAGAGAGAGAGAGAGAGAGAGAGAGAGAGAGAGAGAGAGAGAGAGAGAGAGAGAGAGAGAGAGAGAGAGAGAGAGAGAGAGAGAGAGAGAGAGAGAGAGAGAGAGAGAGAGAGAGAGAGAGAGAGAGAGAGAGAGAGAGAATTTATTTTGAAAGATGAAGCTCGCGATTATGGTAAGGGGCGTTACATTTCCGACGAGTGCTTGCGGTGTTCGGTCAATCACAATGCACTGGGTCAGCTGGCCAATCAGAGCAGACTGCGCTTGTCGGAAGGATGGACTTTGTAGAAAACGAAGCGTTTAAGAGAGGCGGGGCATAGAGGACCTACAATAATGTACAGTATTTGAAAAATAATGTGTTTTTTGAACATTAAAGCATGTCAACATATTCTGTTACACCAAATACACAAAAAAATTATCTTTAAAAAAAGCATCATATGACCCCTTTAAATAGGAAAAATATCGAAACTCCTTGGTCAACCAAGTGGAAAACGGTAAAACTCAACTGTTTAACTCTAGGGGAGTTGGAAAATGAGCCTATTTTCAAAAATAGTGAAGTGTTCCTTTAAGGTTCGCTCATTAGAGGGTGGTGCCTGGATTGCTGCTCCTCTGCAGCGTTCAGGTGAGTATGACATTTAAAACATTATAATGCAATGACACTTACATCGTCATCGCATCTCGTTGTCCACTGATAAGGCTGCCTCCTTAACGCACACCTAAAATTCGAATGCAATGTTTTTGCATTCGAATGTGGATTTTTATTTTAAATTCGACGAATACTCGAAATTCGAATTATTTTTTGACAGCCCTAATGGCTGCATTCAAAATTGCATACATCTGTACTATATAGGGTACTAGGCAAAAAACAGCATGTGAAGAGTAGTATGTCCAAATTTACAGTATTTAGCAGTAGGCTAAAAGTTCCGAGATGACCTATACTTTGGGTGAGATTCTGAAATGCGCATTCCATGGACACTTTACAATCCCATGAAGCCACAGGAGAGGATTTGTGAACACCAACACAACTGTCACATGACAATGACAACATGGTGAATGTAGTACATCCATATTAAATTCTTGCTATACAGAACATACTTTTATTAATGGTCACAAACGAATTATTTATTCAAAAGAAGTATCTACCAACTATGTGATTTCTGATGCAGTCTATGTGCTTCATGGAAAAGTGTGGTTTCGGTTGTTCCCACATTTTTTCAGTTAATTTAAAATACATTTAGTACAAAAGCTATTGGTGAATCATGATTTGCTCGTACTCAAGTTTTCACGCACAAATTTGAGTGTAAACAAATACGTTTAGTGAATGAGATGCATTGTGTTTCTTCGTTTACTAGTATTATTAGCTAGTGCTTAATTTCCCAGAAATCCTTCAGAAATGCTTGCCGTCTGTTCAATGTCACATGATAAATTCAATTATCATACATTGACCCAATTTGAAAAAAAAAACAGGGTTTTAATATATAACAACATCATCCTACTCCAGTAGTCAAAGCCATTCCCAGTGTTAATTTTAAGTAATGAAGCGCTGAATATCTTACCTCAGATGAAGTGATAATTGGTTGCCCTTGAATGATCATTAAATCACCCATGGCTTTATTATATTCACTATTAAAATCATATCTTATACACTGGAGAAAAAAAGCAAATGGAAATGGCAGTGGCAGTGTGAGAGATGTCCTGCTGTAAAGCCATATGGTACGTGAGCAGACAGTAAGGTCAAACTTCTAATTAAAAATCCATAGACAACACTACAGACTACCAACATGAACTAAATGCTGCTCAACCATTGAAATGCATTAACAGGGATAAAAATAGGACTTCCTAGCCTAGGTAAGAAAGGTTAAACACGTTTACATGAATCAGCTAACTGTCTATAAGCCTTCAAATGTGTGAAAAGAAACAGACTAGAATTTGAGAGCTGAGAACATTAAAGAATAAACTTTTCATCATTATGAGACTTGTAAGATAATATTACAGTTCGATTTAAACTGTTTATTGGCAGCAAGGTTGATGTGAAGCTAACAAGCAGCATGTTACGACAATTAGCATCTGCATACAGGCAACAAATTTTAAGTTTTGTTCTGCAACATTAATTATGAAAACCTTGAATTTTGAAGCCAGTGCTTTTTGAAAACACAAGCTGCAAACAAAATTAAGATACCTTGTTCATGCACAAACTGAAAAAGGCATTATTATTATTATTACATAAAAAATTAATATTATGTATCTAGGCTACAACTGATGATTTTGTCAACTGACAAAAAGTTATCAAAATTTATTAGTTTGACGCTTCTGCAATCTTAGATTTGTAAACACACAAAATGTAATAACGAATCATTTCAGGACCACTACTACAATTCATGGAACCGGAGACAACATTTTTGTGGGGTCCCCTTCTCCCACAGTCCCAAATGAGCAGTCCCCCTCTCTAGTCACAAGGAACAACCTTCCCAGTTGTTCTCTCTTACCATGCTCTGCTTGTTTTGTTCAGCTTGTTTTTGAACGAATCACCTGACTGAATGAATGACTGACTCAAGACACGCGAAAAGACAGTCACTTGATAGGGTCACTGAACTAATCAGTGAATTCAAAAGAATCGATTCACTGAAATGAGTCAAAATCAGTAGCAAAGGGCACAACACACGGTGCGTGTACATGTTTACATGGGCTTCCAGTGGAACATATATAGTAGTAATTCCCAAAAATATGCTGTGTATATGCAGACTGTTATGATCAGATGAGATTCATCTCGTTAACCCCATGACAGTCCAGGAATAGCCAAGCAGACCAGCATCCAAACATCAACAGCACTGACAGACCATGACAGATCACTGCAAAACCCGCAGCACACGCACGTCCTGAGACATCCACACACATAAACACCACGCATGAGCTATGAATAAGCTGACAGTAATGAACCACTGCAGACGAGCTGACACACACTCCCACCCTTTTCTCGATTTCTCTCTCTCTCTCTCTCTCTCTCTCTCTCTCTCCCTCTCTCTCTCTCTCTCTCTGGTGGGGCATGCTTGTTTACCTTCTTGTCGATGCGGACAGTGAAGACATCGCGGTCCCTCAGCGGCTCCCGACTGAGGACCAGGCCGTGATTGAATTCCTGTACCGGCTGATTCCGTTGAGCGGTTCGGTTGGAGTTCGACAAACCGATCAGTTTTCCGCTGCGCGAATGCAACTCAGCCGCCATCTTCGCACGGGCGGCGCGGTGCACGACACCGGGCGTCGTTTTGCGACAGCGGAGAGTCGCTTGTGGGCAATTCGCCATTGGCTCTGGGTATATTTGTTGGCATAAATAAATATCAGTTTGCGTGTAAATAGAATACAGCAAACGTGCGTGAGCCGATAAAACTGGATAAATGTGCTGGAGGTAGGTAATATGTGGATAAATACAGACAAATATATACTTAATCGCCATAGTTTACAACATCACAAATGAAGCTGATGAATTAAGCAACACTCACACGAAGAACTCAATTATATGATGACTTTAACAATTCTATAAATAACTATACTTTGGAATTATTTAAAACAGAGTTTTTTCCCCTAATGAAAGTAATTTAAACACAAACCTGATTAATCTATTACTGATATTAAAAAATAACCCAGATTTTAATTTGTGGGAGCTATACTAAAAAGTCCTCTAGGTGGCAGTGGATTGCAGAGAAACCTACATAACAACTGATATATGAAGCTCATGTAGCCAAAAACATTAGATGAACTTGACTTTATGTGTTCCAGGAGTTGTTTATTTATTTATTCGTTTTTGTTGCATAAAGATAATGTTTAAAATTTCTATTTTAAATAAATAAATACAATTCCTGTGTTCCAGGGGTTGATTTATTGTTATATAAAGATGTTTAAAACTATTTAAAATATATTAATAATTATCTTTTCCTGATTTTGCTCTGTCAAATTTCATTTATTTATAGATTTTGTTTTATTGTTGTCATAAACGTAAAAGTCTTAAAATATGAACTTCCATTATGAAGTATTACATGTTTAACTGTGATAACTATGAACAATAACATAAAAAAATAAATAATTTAAATTCATTTTTCAAGTATTATGACCTACAGTGGTGCATCAGTTCTACCACAACAATTTCTCCATCAGAATACACACACACACACACACACACACACACACGCTACTTGACTAAAAAGATATAATGTCTAGATTACACTAACATTAGGCTGCTTTTAGCTGTACCCTGGAGTTGGTCCACTCTTCGGCTATGAAACTTAGTAAGTAAATAATTAAATTAATTCAATTAGCATAACGTGTATCTGCAATCTCACAGGCTGACTATAGGACTATATGACTATCGGCTAACTCGGCTAACACACACACACACACACACACACACACACACACACACACACATATATATATATTTATTTATTTATTTTGATTGATTGATTGATTGATTATACTAGGTGTATTTTGGATACACTATATTTGTAATGTAGACAAAACAAAGTTGGGCTGAAAAAGAGTTAGGGTTGATTATCAGACTAACCCATAATTAATTAATATTAATGATTAATTGTGTGTTTGTTTTACATAACCTGCACATTTTTTGTATAACTTCATGGAATGATACATTAATGAAACAACAAATGTTTTATTGATCTTGATTTATTTTATTGACTAAAAGATTTTCATTGAAAATCATTCCCTTTTAGATGCATTTGTAAACAGAGTTCAAAGGAATTTACCTTTTACAATCATTAATGTACTGAAAAGATGTACCATTGCATTTCAAATGTATTTTATTGCTCACTATAACATAGCCCTTCAGTACATTTTTGGAGGTTTTTGGTCAACTGAACATTGAGCATTTTTAAATAGGCCTACCTATGACAGATATAAGATGTGTGGAACATGAAGGTAATCTTAGAGTTTAGCCTGCCAGGATGAATGTCTTGTATCTCTATTAAGTGAGTTCATTCATTGCTTCTGTAGGACAGCTGTGAGATGACACCGCTGTGTGTTTGTACAATGCCCGATCAAGATCAATGACCTGGCCTTGGACAAGGATTTTCTCCAGACACCCACGCAGGTCATGTGTACTTTTTGCCTTCTCGCTGTCACCTGAAAAGCCAAAAGACAAAAAAAAGGGTTCAGTGAATTAACTAAATCAAATCTCTGCTTCAATGTGAAGAAGTAGGATTTGTTTAATGCAAAAAAAAATTGTCTACTTGACAGAAACAAGTGAAACATACAGAATTTAACACAGAATATAAAGGATATTGGCGAATGGAGGTGTACTTCAGCATGGAAATTCTTGCTTACTTCCACCTCGCAAATTTACCTGGCACTCCCCCAAAAGTCAGTAGCATCCCTTTTTTCCACATGGAGAAAAAGTCCAGACTTTCCTTTTCAAGCTCTGTTACGCTGTTTACCACAAGTGAATGTTTCAGTATGGTGAAAGTAAGTGTTTCAGGTTCACGGGGAAGGGCAACACTTTCCGATCCCTCTTTCAGGCCCAACTGCACCTCCTGTTACAGTGCAAATACATGGGTTACACTTTACAATAGGGTCCCATTAGTTAACATTAGTTGATGCATTAGCTCAAATTTACTTACATTGAGCAAAGCATTTGTTACAGTATTTATTAATCTTTGTAAATTTTAGTTTATAAAAATACAACTGTTCATTGTTAGTTTATGTCACCTCAGGACCATTAAATAATATTAACAGGTACTCTTTTTGATTTTTAATAAAGTATTTGTAAATGTTTAAATTAACATTAACTTTGATTAATAAATTAAAGATTAATAAATGCTTTATTTTTCATTATTAGTTCATGTTAACTAATGTAATGTTATCAAATGGAACCTTATTGTAAAGTGTAACCAATAAATGTTATGACAAGATTGCTTGTAATAGTACATTTATAGTACATAGTACAATAGTGTACATTTAAACAAAAGACCAGATGTTAATATAAATCAGTTTTCTTTGTAATAATCATTAGCGGCGTCATCATTTAAATGTCAATAGCATTTCATTAATGATACAAAGGATTTTTTTTTTTACTCTGTACATACCTTGACATCTTTATTCCCATCTAACACTGCCAAAATATACTCAAATCCTGTGCTTTGGAGACTCAACATTGTCCCAGTCCAGGATCCGAAGATCTCCACTGTAATACCGGCCTCTTCTGTCTTAAGTCCAGGAAGATCTGTCATGATATGTACATGGAAGGATAATGTCATCCAACCTGCAATGCGAGTTTAAACATGCATGATTTTTCGCTCACCAGATGTATTAAACATAGCCACTCCAGTTCCTGGAAAATAGCTCCCTTTCTTGATCTCGGAGAAGCAGGGCCGGGGTTCCCATGTTGAGTCTGTATCCCAGGTGGTGCTGAGATTTAACCAATGCCCTCCTCTTATACAAGCATCTATTTCTGGCTCAAACTGAGAAATAAAATAAAGGAAAGGATATTTAATGTGGCCAGTCAATGCTATCACTGATAATTAGTTATTATTAGTTATTTTTCATATGAATGGAAAATACAAGTAAACGTACTGGATGGAAGAGCTTTTGTTTGTCCACCAGCATGCCACCAAGAGCAAGACGTATCTTTCCTGTTAGGTCATCTTCCACCAGTTTAGAATGGAGGCCGACTACAAGCTCTACCTTGTTGTTTACCTCTAGCACCACAAATTTGCCCTCATTGCGCAACTCCAGCTGTCCAAAACCAACAAAGATATGTATATACACTACTTTTTTAGATATGTATATACACTACCTTTCAAATGTTTGGGGTCAGTAAGACATTTTTAAAGAAATTAATACTTTTATTCAGCAAGAATGCATTAAATTGATCAAAAGCAAAGTTTTCAACATTGATAATATAAAGAAATGTTTCTTGAGAATCAAATTAGCTTATTAGAATGATTTCTGAAGGATCATGTTACAGTGAAAACTGGAGTAATGGGTGATGAAAATTCAGCTTTGCCATCGCAGGAATTTTAAATTGCATTTTAAAATATATTACAATAGAAAACAGTTCTTTTAAATTGCAATAATATTTCACAATATTACTGTATTTTTTAACAAATAAATGCAGCCATGTTGAGCATAAAAGACTTTCAAAAACATTAAAAAAACATACAGACCCACATTTTTCAACTGTGGTCTATATAGGAGCATAGACATAGGGTTGTTGCTTTAAATTCCTATCAGGCTTCAGAGAAATCAGTAGAGATTAAGAAAAGATAAAGGCCTGGTTTCACAGACAGGGCTTAGACTAAGCCGGTATAAGGCCATAGTTCAAATAGGACATTTAAGTAATTTTTATTGACATGCCTTAGAAAAAAAACATTACTGGTGTGGATCTTGAGACAATACAAGGCCACTGACATATTGTAAGATCAATCAGTGCAAGTTTCTTTCAGTTGAAACAGTTTAGACTTACATGTTAGTCTAGGACTAGGCTTAAACCTTGTCTGTGAAACCGTTTACCAAGTGCCAGGCCCCATCATTGAGTTTGCGACCTCCCTTTACGCTCACTAAGATGTCTGCTTTCCCAATCTGCATTTCAGGTATGCCATCACGCAGTGAAAGCACAAACCAGTCCTGTCCTTCTTTGGTGTCTCCATAAAAGACAGCCCCCTCTGGATCAAGGGTCCGAAACTCAAAGAAAGATCTGATGCTGTATGTGCGAGGTAAGACAGGATGTTTGAATTAGATACACGATGAGTAACTACTGCAATTGAGCGCCAAGAAATTACAATTTAGAAAGCAAAGCGAAATCGAGTCAACTCACCTCGTGATGTCAGAGAGATTTGCGCTCATCTGCATTAAGGGAGTCCATTTGGACTGTCTGTGTGCAAGATTGATGACTCCCTTGCTGGATATCTGTCTCAGTCATACCAAAAATCAGAAAATGGTTTTGACATCATACAACAATCATATAGCAGCCAAGAATGCTCAGATTACGTTTAGACATATCTCTCGCACTCTCGCTAAAGGCTAGGTAAACACATGCATCTGCGATATCCCCAGACAAGCTGCCAGTGTAAATACTGCTGCCCCGGGCAAGTGTGGAACCAGGGTTCAGCGAATTCAGAGACAAATATGCCAACTGTGCAACGAATTTGTCAGCTAAAGTTGTTTCCAAGCGAGCCATTTAGCTCTCATGTAATACATTTTAAAATGTAGAATTTGGACATGTTAGCAGATGCATAGGCACTGTTATACCAAAATGATTTCATTTAGCATGCCAATACTGGTTCAGGATTTTTTTTTTTAAATAGGAAAATTATAATTATTACAAGAAAGAGCTTAGATGTTTTTTATAAACTGTATACATTCACTATATTTTAGTAAATACACTCAAAATGTATATAAGCCTATTTTTTCTATTTATGCATTAATTAAATTTAAAAACATCCATCAAACTGAATTGTGTAATCCTTTAAATGTCATACATGGAATAAAGAAATTTAAATGAATAATAAAAACATCAGTTTTATAAAATGTAATGTAAATCCAAATAACAAATTTTCAGTTTATGTGATTAAAAAAAATATACATTATACAATATTGTCTATTAAAGGGGTCATATGATGCGATTTCAATTTTTCCTTTCTCTTTGGAGTGTTACAAGCACTTGGTGCATAAAGAAGATCTGTAAAGTTGCAAAGACTAAAGTCTCAAATCCAAAAAAATATTTTTTATAAAAGTTAAGAGTCAGCCACGCCTACCTAAAACGACTCGTTCTAACACGCCCCCACATATCTACATCACGATGTGGGAAGATTTGCATAACACCGCCCAAATGTTCATGCAAAGAAAGAAGGCGTAACTTTTATTCTCGCTGTAGTATTGTTGCCGCCGCCGCTGCCATGTCGTGAAGGCACTGTGTGTTCTGGTCGCTGAGGAAATCGGCTTTCACCGTGGACGAAGCGGAGTCCAGCCCGGGGTCGTCACATGTGGTTGCCGAAAGCCCGCCGGCCGCACCATTCTCAAGCCCACCGGCCATCGCTCGCTCACTCAGCACGCCGGCCTCCGCTCACTCTAGCCGCCGCCGCTCACTCTAGCCGCCGCCGCTCACTCTAGCCCGCCGTGTGTGACGCTGTGTTTCGTTGTAAAAGCGAAACTACTTTGTTTGGCCTTCCAAAAATGGACACGACTAGAAATCAGTGGT
>NW_015552606.1:699905-763671 GCF_001515605.1 Sinocyclocheilus anshuiensis | reverse complement strand
ATTTCTCCGATCACAAATGCAGACATGGTTTTATGTTTACGCGGCGCGATGCAACGCAACGCGTAAAAAGACAGTATAAGTCATTATAATCCGTAATTATGTCCCCACTGGATGCAACAAATGCCTCGTTTATAATCGGTTTTAATGTTTTTGTCTCGTCGCTCCGGCCTGAGAGGGCATCATCACAGTATGGTAAGGGGCGTAATATTTCCGTCACACGCTTGAGGTATTCGGCCAATCACAACGCACTAGATAGCTGGCCAATCAGAGCACACCTCGCTTTTCAGACCGATGAGCTTTGTAAAAATCGACACGTTTCAGAAAGGCGGGGCATAGAGGAGAAACAATAATGTACAGTATGTGGAAAATAATGTGTTTTTTTAACCTTAAACCGCATAAACACATATCATTACACCAAATACACAAAATAATGTTCTTTTTAGCAACATCATATGACCCCTTTAAATATCTAACCAATGAAATTGGCTTGAAGAATTTTAGCTTTAATATTTCTATTACATAATTTATTACCTTACATTTTATCCAAATTACCTTACAAATGTTGAATTTAATTTAAAGAAAAGTCTTTTTGCAGCTGGAGTTTCACAAGATATTAAAAAGAGGGGGCAATACAGTCTTTTAAAAGGCAAAGCAAGTCAATCTTCTTTGGCATTATATGAACTCATTTCATACTTCGAAATTACGCTTATTCAAATAAATCAGTTTTTTGCTAATATTACAATAAGTCATTTTTAAGTGTAAAGTAGGTGAAGTGGATCAAGCAAGTAAGCCTCAGTACACAGAATCTTCATTCATATCTGTGCTGTCAACTTTAGCCTTTACCTTTTAATTTCTGTTGATTCAGTTGCATGGTAACAATTGCTTCTGCAGTTTTACGCTTGCATATTATATTTAACAAGCACTAGTTTCTCAACATAATTGCCTAGTAAAAAACAAAAGGCCTTTGTGAGTATCTATCTCTTATGACTTGTGAAACTCATTTTTCTTTTCATTTCGAGATCTCATACTCACCTGTTCACCTGACACTCTCCTGCACAGCAGAATCAGGTACGGGCCTAACAGTAGTATGACCACTTCCTTTAGATAGTTCATTCTGTTTTAACTCCAGAGCTTAGAACATGAGTAGAAACAAGAGGGAATGGAATCAGAACATAAGCTAGAGGACTTTAGTTTAGCCTACTGCCATCAGACTACCTCTCTCTCTTTCTCTGAGAAGTGAGTAAACTCCAGTCTAGCACACATCACAGCACCGGAAAATATTGATCTTGTTTGTTTGAGTGCACAAGTCTTTTGTATGCTGATAACATGGTGATTCTTTTTACCAGTGTACTATCACACTAGCATAATTGGCATTCAATTATATGTTTGTGCTATGGTGTTTAATGCAAATACAAAACATGAAGTGGTGAAAGTTGGGAACAAACTGAAAAAAATGAATGAATGGTTGTAGAGTACACTGTTAGGAAAAAAAGTGCCAAAATTGTACCTTTAGGGACACCATGTGTACGTTTAGTACAACAAAATACTAATATAGGTTAGCCTTCAGGGATGGATAAGATAAATATACATTTCTGACTTATGTTACATTTCTGACTTTTGTCATCAGAATGGTTAGAACAATCAAAAGCTAAACACTATCATTTTCTGGCATAAACTACCTTCTGTAAATGTATTGACTCTTGATTAAATGGATACTGTAATTTCTTAGATTAGTAAAAATGATTTTGAGTGGCAAATGTGGAACCTTCTTAAAGGCATAGCTTAATGCAATATGAGTTTTAGAGTAGTCCTTGTGGCTGCACTCTCTCTTTTAGTGTAAAATTTAAATAAAAATCATAGGAAAATATATAATTTTTAACAAAATTTATATGCAAATTGTTCTGATTTATTTTTTATTTTTTTGAAGACTTCACCTGTTCCCATCTTCGAACTGGCAGCCAGTCCGGTTACATAACAAATGAACTTTGAAAGGTAACTGATGTTTGTTCGTCCATTCGTCCAATGTTTGAAACCTTGATGTATGACTAGTGCGTCGTAGGTGATTTTTTATTGTTTTTTTGTACTGAAATAGAAGTACCAGTGTTGTTTGGTATATTTCAGACTATAGCTAACAATTGCTATGAACAGTGGTCAAATTAGTTTCTGAAAAGTTCCACCATTTTTTTAATTATTTGATAGGTGCACATCATTGTTTATGTGACCCTTGGTTGACTTTCCAAATTCCATGGCCAGTGCCAAAGAGCTGGAAAACCTGGCCATACATCATACAACATACAACATACAACAATCTGTAAATGATCCCAGTGTCAGAGATCATGTACTAAAATGATACCTTTAGCTTGTCAGTGGGGCAGTGCCTACCCATAAATGGCACATATTAGTAGCTCAAGGGTACTAATGTGCACCCTTACTAAAACATACTAATATGCACTATCAGAGAGGTAGATAAGATACGAAAGTGTACCTTGAGGATACTGCTTCAGTGACAAGCTGTTGCACCTCAAAGGGTAGCATTTTTTCTGACAGTCAGTGTAAAAAATCTAGTTATTTTGCTTTAAACATTTAAACAAATTCTGTTTTGAATGTTGTCAAAACTGTGCCAACACTGCATATTAATGATGAATTCAAAGATATTTTGCACGTCATCAGGTTAATACTTTATTTGTATGGTTGTAGCGTGGACAGAGGGAGTAAAGAGAACAGGAGCAAAGAAATTAACTGTTGATTGTAGACTTGAATCGTCAATGTGTGCCAACAAACCTTTGTATTAAATGGTCACAAAGTCAACAAGACACAAATAAAGTTTTAAACATTTCACTTCTTTGAAACTGCCCAAATATAATGTGGACCTCTAAAACAATGGCACAATATAACATTGTCACAAAATACCAGACAATTTAGTCACATGCCTACAGCTATGACCAAGTGCAGAACATATGCAGCTGGTAGATTTTAGTCACTTTGATTGACAATTGAAACCTCCAAAGGGTCCTTGTTCTGGGTGGACCAAAATGATGCTAATTTTGTTGTAGTTCATGTATTTTTTCAAAACCAAATGTACTGGACAGATCTGGGATTATTTCACCACATATATCCCCAAAAAGCTTAATTTCTAAAATATTTTTAAGTCTTTTTTTTTAAGTCTGTGCAAATATTCAGTAGTCTTTCCAGATGCTGACTGATAAATAGCCTATATTTTTTCCCAAAGTAGGACTAGTAGTAGTAGTAGTAGCCCACACAGTCACAAGTGACCTCTTTCAAGCATACTATCCACTTAACTTCATTGAATGTCTGCTGATGGATGAAACAGAAAACATGAGAACATAACTGTAACTCATTATGTTGTTCCTCAAAGCAGTACTTAAATAGAATGTTTTATAGAAAATGGTATGACATTTTTTTCTTTGTAAGGTGCGTTCAGATTATGTGCATATTCTTATTAGCTTATTTAAATAAAAAATGCAAAGGCATCTTGTATGTAAACATCAGAATTTTAGATTTAGTCATTTTAAACCAGTTACTGATTCAGAATTCAGCAATTGATATTCGGGCCAATATTTAAACCCAATCAGGCTTAAATAGTCAATGGAAACAGAAAAACAAATTACAAAGCCAATGTTATTAGTTCTCTGAAAATAATTGTCCGTTTTTTTATGTGAACCTCTCAACAACATATGATTGTTACTTTTTTTTTTTACATTCATTTACACAAATTGAACATTTACTTTTTTACCAATCACTGGTACAAGTGGTTGACGCAATTCAATCATTTATACATTTCTAGAATTCATGTAAAAATGTTGTCATGGTGGAGGAAATAGAGCAAAAATAAGAGGTCCAAAATCAAACACACGTTTGTTGGTAGCTATCTAGGGAGATAGACCTTGTTTTGGTTTCCTTTTCCTTTACCACCACACACCCTTTCTCTCTCACACACGCACACTTTTACAATGCAAACAAAAGGCTTGTACTCATACCAGAGTGAAGCTACATGATCCACAACCGTTCATTGCATTGTGTTTTACCCTCAGGAAATGAACAGTGCTGCGGCTACATTGCACAGTTTCACACTTACTTCAAAGGGAGAAGGTAAAATATGGAGAATAGACAGGGAGAGGGTGTTGGGATGAAAAGAGTTGGAGATGGATGGATGGTATTTGAAAAGCTTTCTTAATGCTTGGGAAAAAGAAATAAGGCAACATAGGAATTTCTCTTTTTGGTTTTAGACTTGAAATTTTGATACTGAAGGGTTAAACAAAGAAGGACCAAAAAGTTTTGTGAGGACATGCCTCAAGAGAAAAAAAGCAGGAGAAAATGAAGAACCACGTATGGAGGAAAATGGAGTTGTGTGACAACACCTGAAGATACTGAAGAAGCAATTGTTGCTCATGCGTTGTGGTTATATTTAATCCAACTTCCTTGGCATGTCCCTAAGACTACTGTATATATATATTTATATATGAATACCTCATAACGGTTCAATATTACTTGTTATTTTTCAAGTCAGCGTACAGAAATGATCTACCATATTGTCTTTATTTTTAACCTCATGACTAAATTACATTCATATTCTTGTGTACTTGAATGAGCTTCAAGTACAAGCCTTTTCTCACTGCCAAAAAGGGAAAATTATGTAAATCAAACAAATAATATAGTGAAAAACAAAAGAAAGTACAAGGGAGAGCTTATACTCCAGTGCTATAAGTCCCATAGTGCAGATCCTGCAGGGGCGTCAAGACTGACTGATGTCCTCTCCCTCTCTTTTCTCTGCTGCGGAGAGAGAATCTGCTAACCAAAAAACCGGTGGCTCGCTTGTAGTAGATTATGTTTTCCTAAAACTAACATTCACCAACTACTGCCTCTTACAAGCGTTCTTTATAAAGGAAGCTCCATTTATGTTGTAACGCACTGCCCAGCTGCGCTTTTCTCTACTTTTCTCCCATTTTTGCTCATGCTCTCACTCTGTATCGTTGTCTGTTTGTCTCACTTGGTTTCTCCCTCTCTGTTGAGTCTCAAATTCAGTCAAGTGAATGGAGTGTCTTTGGTGGACACCAGGGGGCAGTGGGGAGGAGAAGGCCACAGACATGAAGTCGACTGGAACGTATGTTGTTGGAAGAGATAAAACAGAGTTGGCAGGAGTACTGGAAGTACACAGACTTATTTCATAAATGATCAAGGATTAATACCAACATCCTACAAACCAAACTATGCGAAACGCAATCTGTCTCTAGACATAACACGATCAAATGTAGAGTGGATTCTATATCACCATACATTTGATTTTGTCATGATGATCCTGGTTCACGTAATAATATGTTTAATCCATATGACATGTAGCTACACCATCAAGTTGCTATGCTATGACTTACGAAAGAAGAACTTCATCTATGATTTCTATTTACTGACCTATTAAGATTATAACAGTTTTCCAGGAATTATGCTTTTATGTGAACTTCCATGAAACTGACCAAGGCTGATGCAGCACAAATGATTTTAAGTGTGCATGCCTACACCCCCAACACACCCCTCAAATACACTTACACAAACCTGCAGGCACACATAAAGCCGAAATACTGAAAAACACATGACTGGAGTACCGATGTTGTAAGATATGACACTATGAGCTACCCCAAAGTCTCCATGCATTACCTCTATACAAAATCGCACACTATACACACTCATGCATGCACACACACACCCACACACACACACACACACACACGCACACACAAAACTGCTGCTGCATCTTCCCTGTGTGTTGAGTATGTTGAGCATCTTCAGGCATAGCATTTTGCTTTCAATAATAAGCCACCCTTGTATTACTATAAGCAGTATCATTAACACAACTATTATTATCATTATTGTTGTTATACTGTCCCTATTATGGGAAGCAGACAGAATTCATTTAGCAAAACACATATCCTGTTAGCTGTTATTGTTCATGTGTTATCCCTAATATCATATTGATTTTGAGAGGACGGATATCCAAGCTCTAACAACACTACAGAAGAGGCAAAGTAGTGGTGTGTTGGGGGTGTATCTTGGCAGTGCCTGAAGGGGGCGTTATATATATTGTTCTTCACCCCCTTATATCCTTTCCTCTTGTCATCAAGACACCTCTCCATCTTTCCACCACATTTGATTCCTATGTATGCCTATGCATTTACTGCTTTACAAAAGAGAAGTAAGAGCTGTGCAAGAGTGTTCAGTTAACAAACAGAAAAACACAATTTCCATCCATAACGGCCTCCGCTGCTCTTTTACAGATATTCCCTTGCTGCCATTGTGTACTCACTTATGGGTTGTCCTGCTTTGTGCTACTGCTGCCGCCACTGTTGTATAGACTGGGATTCACCACTAAAGGATGGGGCACTGTGCCTGTTAAAGGGGCAGCAGCAGCGGCGTAATTGAAAAAAGGCAAGAAGGGTAAGGGCTCTTTGTCCCCTGATGCCATCATATTTAGAGCCATTGGAAGGGCAGCAAGGTTATAGGGGTATGGCAGTAGCTGTGGGCCATACAGTAGGTGATAGGGGTCAGGGTACAATGGCAGTTTAGTGGCGTCAGAGTGTGGTACCATCTTCCCAAGTGGCGGAAAGGGTAAGGGTCCAGCAGGGTAAGACATCAGGATTTGCTCCTCCTGTTTCTTACCAGAGCAGTACCCTCCAGGTATGACCAAGGGAAGAGTAAGCTCCTGGACAGGGTAGCCCAAACCTCTGTGGTGTTCTGTAGGTGTGATAGAGGTGTTGTCCTTTGATTCAGGCTCTGCTCTGGGCACTTGAGGATGTAGCAGATTGTGGGATGAAGGAGTATCGCTCATCCCAGCAGAATTTGCTGGCAACATAAGACCCTGTTTTTCTGTGTTGTGCCTTCCTCTGTGTGATTGGCTTTGCTCCACCTGTGGCCGCAACTGTAGGTCCAGTGGTCCTGGAGAGTGACAAGGTGACTTTGAATACCTTTGAGAAGATCCTTTTGGAGTGGTTTGAATGACAGAGCATGTAGGAGATGGTATAGGACTGAGTGGTTCCTCTTTGGGTACTAGCAACGACACCTCCTCATTACAAGACTGTTCCTTTGAGATGTTGGATGGATGTTTAATCTGTTGAACAAGCTCCTTATTTTTTGCCCATATTGTTGGCATAGATAAGTCTTGGGCTTGGCTGCTGGATTGAGGAAAGAGTCTTAAATCCTGAGCATCTTGTAAATCACTGAAATCTTCATTTGGAATATTGTCACCTTCTCTAAACACATAACTTCTGCCTGCTTTTAGTGATATGAGTCCAGATGGAATTGTTTCTCTTCTAATCTGAGGCTCTGTCAGCATTTGAGAAACTTGGATTTGCCTATCGCTTGGCATTGGGCTTCTTTTCTGCTGATCTAGTGTGTCTAAATTCCGTTTCTCTGGTGTCCTGTAGTCTAGGCACTCTGCACCATTCATTACTAGTACACTAGGGAGGTTAGGAGAGATGACGTTAAACCTTTCTAAAGTGGGTCTGTGCATAACTTGGGAAAACTGTGAACACAGTGGACTGTGGACTTTGTCATTGGTTGCCACTTTGGGGTTTTCACAATTTCTGACTCTTTGGTGTTCTTCCATCTTCTCACCCAGTTGGTTGTCAGTGATTTTACAGTCTGATTTGGAGTAATATATGACAGACACAGGCTGTACTTGCTCACAATTGGTGTCTAAACCTTTGCTTGGTGTAGTCTCCACTGCAGAAGGTGCGCAACTATCTGGCATATCTTGCTTTTCCTGTGTGTCTTCAACCTTGGTTGAACTGCCTAACTCATGTCGCTTGAGGTGGCAGTTAAGTGCAGCAGAGGTTTTGCAGACCTTGTCACATTGTGAGCATGTATATCTGATCAAAGGCCTCCTTCCCAAGCGAACTGTGCTGCCTTTCTCTATGGAACGTCCATCCACTCCATTATCATCTGCTTTCATTTCTACCTCATTTCTTGATGACTGGGAGTTGAAGAAAGTAGGAGCAGACAGGGGCTTGTTTTTGGGATGCTGAGTTCTCTGATGTTCCTCTAGTTTGAACTGTGAGGGGAATGGAGCTCTGCAAAGCATGCACACAAACTCAAATAGATGTGTCAATTCATGTTTGTCTCGTTTCCTTGGGCTGGAGAACCAACGCCCACATGTTCCGCACTCAGAAGCCTGATCTTCTGACCATCGTTGTTTGATGATAGAGGACGCTGTGTTTTGAGTATTGTTTGGAGCCTGTGGGACAGACGAAGGGAGAGGAAGATCAGGCTTTCCATGAGTTCCCTTTTCTTTTTCCTTCTGTTCTGTTCTTGAAAAGACAGGACAAGAGTGTGACATTTCTTTGACTTCAGTTTTCTGTGATTCACAAACTTCTCTCCGCTCTTTCTTTACTTTCTGTCTCCTCTCCTCTCCCTCATCTGCATCTTTAACCTCAATTTCTTTATTCAGATTTTTCATGAGTTTTTCAGCTCTCTTCATAGGCCTCAGGGATCGTTTGTAGTGCAATTTGCGCTTCCAAGCTTTAGCCCCTTGCATATGAAGGGCCTTTCGCTTGGGTTTGTAAGAGTAGTAAGGCCTCCATAGGTTGTCCTCCACATCATGGTCATTTCTGTCTTCCCTGACCTCCTGCCGGAAGAAGTATTTCCTCACCTTGCCTTTTAGTTTAGGGGTTTCCCATTTGGACTCCACCTCCTTTCTTTCCTGACTGGAGTTACGGTGTTTACGTTGGTGATGACTGGTGTGCCGCTGCTCTCTGTGGTCCTTCTGTGAAAAGTTACTCTTTTTGGGTTTGCTGCGTGTAGGGCTTTTGTCCCTCCTTAGATCTGTTTCAGAGATGCTCCGTTTGACAATGGCCTCCTCCCCTATGCGCACAGTAATCTGACAAAGTGGACCGCTGCCTTTGACTTCTGATCCCATCGCTAAAGGTATTGTCTTACTTGACTCTGTTTTATTGTGAACTTTTCGTCCCTTGTGATGTTTCTCTGTTGGCTGTCTCATTTTCGAGGCCTCTGAGTCTACACTGACAGCATCCCACTCCCTGTATGCCTCTGTGTGCTCTCTCTGGCTATTTCTTTTTATCTGTTTTTGACCTGTTTTTGTCATTAGATGATTTTCTGGACTTCTTTTTCTCTCCTCAGGGTCCGTCTTGTTTCTGTGAACAATGACAGAGGAAGAAACTGCAGCACTGTGCATGATGACCGAGGGTTTGCTGTGTGCAAATGCAATGACTGAAGAGACAGCTCCTTCTGGGCACTTTGGAGTTTTGCTTTTGCCACTGTTACTACCTGACATCCATAAATCTGAGCCCTCTGTCTCTCTTGCTTCTACTGCCATGTCTTTTTGAGGAGAAGCTAGTTTTTTACCCTGCTCAACACCCAATCCCTCTGGCTCAGTCTTGATGTCTGGGGTTTGAAGATCTTTCAGGAAAGACTCCAATTTCTTAGTGTCCAGAGGTTGTGGGAGGCTGCTGTCTATAGATAAAGGCAGGGTAACTGATGAATCAGAAGTGAGTAGTCCATCAGCCATAGGCTGACTGTATGTTTTGTAAGGTCGCTTTAGAGATCGCATGGGCAGCAGGCGGTACAGTTTAAGGGCATTGATCTTCTGCTTGTAGCCACCGTTGGCTGTTTTTTCACTTGAGATCAAGCCAGGATTGATACCGTGGAACGCCTTTTGGTGTGTTTTAAGGTTGTAGTAAGTAGGAAATGCCTCCCAGCAAAAGATGCACTGGTAGCGCCTTTCACCTGTGTGCCACACCTCATGTTTGGTGCGGTACTCAGCCAGAGCAAAAACCTTATCACAGTAGTGACAAGGGTACTTCCGGCGCCATGAATGCACATTGGAGTGTCGCTTCAGACTGGACAAAGTCATGTAAGAGCGTTCACACACAGAGCAAAAGTAAATGATATGTCCATCCACCACTTTTACAAAGTGATCCTCTTCCTCCAGGGCATCACTGCAAGTCAGTGTTCCAGCATGATGAGCGTGAAGGTGTCGCACTTTCTTTATGGGTCGGCCAGGTCTTGTTTCTTGTCCAAGCTGTTCTGGCTCTGCAGCCTCATCTGCTCTCTCCCCCTCCACTTCACCCTCCTCCAGGGGCTCTTCTTTGGGTGGCACTGGAAAAGCTGGCAGCCCTTGCCTGCAGGTGGCCTCATGGGATTGCAGTCTTTTATTATGGATGAAGGCTTTGCCACAGTGGCGGCAGCTGAGTACTCGTCCCCCCCGATGGAGACGCATGTGGACAGTGAGGGACGAGGCAGTGCTGAACAGACGGTGGCACACCCCACACAGTAGTTCTGGCTTCGGCACTGTCCTAAAGGAGTTATGGAAAGATGGCGTGGGGATAGTCAAGGGGGAGGAAGTTAGAGAGACAGACGAGGGTGAAGGAGGAGGAGGAGGGGTTGATGAGGACGAGTGAGGGTTGATGCTAGGGAGAGGAAGGCTCAGTTCAACATGGAGGCTGTTTGCCTTGCGTTTTTTGCCTTTTGAACTCTCTGGATCCTTCACACCTTGGTCCTGGTAGGCTCTTGCGCTGAGGTTGAAAAGGATGTGTGCTGTTTCTGTTGTTGAATGTTCTTTGTATCCATTATTGAGACTAACCCCAGCTGTCTCTTTTGAATAGTCAATTTTGTTAGAGTGTTGTAAGGGAGATGTTGGGTATCTGGAACCACTCCCATCAACAGAAAAGGACAGGGATGACTTGCAGTTCTTACTGACTGGAGCAGTTAGATCAACAGGGAAGGAAGAGGAAGCGCATGGCAGGCGGTCAGTTTTTGATGACGTTTTCGATAATTGTTTGTCTCTAAATGCTTCCCCCATCCATGCTGTGCTATCTGAGCCATCTCTGCCATGGACGTCAGTGGAGGAAGCGGGATGGGATGAGGAGCAGTGCTTCTGTGCAGAAAAGCTAGGCAGTCCAGCACTGAGGGGAAAACTGAGCGATATCCTTGTAGTTTTGGCACTGTCCGCCTCCTCCGTGCCCTCACCCTTCCTGTCTCCTCTCATGTGTTTATTTCTGTGTTTCATTGGATCCTTGTACAAGTCCTCTGAGATGCTCTCCAAAGCTATAGTTGGCCTAAAACAGAGCACTAGACAGTCAAAGGATGTATCTGTAGTCCAGCAAGGTCCAGGAAAATGCTTTAAAGAGTGTCTGTTCTAGATATGTCTTCAGTGCAGAAGTTGAAGGATTGTTGAAGGATGGTGAAAAACAGAAGTGTCAGATCAAGAAGACGGCAGTTCCTGGAGGTTAAGCCCAGAGACAACGACTCCTAGATGTAGGTAACATTGTGCACCTTTGATTATCTTTGTATAAAACAAGATGAGGATTGCCATGCATTGCACATTCAGCTCCAAGAATGCAGTGCAGGTGTGGAGAGGGTCCCAGCTATCCTCTCCCGACACCATGATCCCGCTCTTAATCCTGCAAAAAATAAATGAATAAATAATAAAAAAATAGTTCAAATATTCTGTTTAATTACAGGAAACATTGTAGATTTTAGACAACCACAAACCAGAGAATGTAGTAGTATTATACTGACAAGAAAAGCACATGACAAAAAGTGTGCATTGTGTGGTGGAAAATTAGCATGCTAGAATTTAAAACAGATTTACTGCCAATAAAATACAAGCTAGCACAAAATAAGCAATCCATTATGATTATTATACACAGGCAACTTAGTCAGACAAGGTTGGTTGCAGTCATCTTAGTTTCCAAATTTGGCATGGCAAAATCTGAAAATGTGGAAAGAATCTCAGCAATCAACCCCACTGAGTCACTGCATTCCCTTCACCTAATTGAGCAAAAGACCATGTGATGAGTACTGTCATGGAGTTTTTCTTTAGCAGTCTGAGAATGAATAGTCCACAGTGTTGTTGTGTTCATAAACCCTCTTTAGTTGCTTATTTAATGACCATCTTGTTTGCGTAACCTTTTTTTACCAAAATCAACCATAGATTTTGGTGAGCATTCTTAGTTATCACTAATGATGCGACACCAGAGAAAATCCCCAGTCATGGTTTTCTGCCTGCGTTTTAGCCAGGCAGGCAGGCAGGCAGGCCTCTGTAAAATTCCACAAGCAGCCCTGAATGCACTGAAACTAGGTCAGCACTGTTATTGCAGAGAGAGAAAGAGAGGAGGAGGGAGAGCAATGGAGAGAGAGAGAGAGAGAGACAGAGAGAGGTAGGGAAGAAAGCAAGATCCAGGCCTGGAGACAGGAACAGCCACAAACACACACTTAAACATGCACATAAACACACACACACACAGGCAGTCAACAAGCTGCACACGCACATACACTCTCCTCTCAACACGCAAACACATTTGCAGGCGTGCAGGCACATATGAACCGGTCGGTCTGTAAACAAGTGGCTTGACAGCTAACGTTACCCATCATACCACAAATGCAGCTGCTGAGAGTGTGCAAAGGATGTATACCAGAAGACCTGTATAATAATAGATGTTACGTACGAGTACAATTAGACAGGAAGAGCTGAATATTATTCAAACCTGTCCAACACTTGTTGTGGCTGTGGCTGCTATGGCATGAAACAAGGCCTAAGAATGACACAGTTTTACATGGCGCTCACATAGGGAATGGACAAACACATCTGCCACCCCTTCATTTTCTCTGTACGTCTGTCCCTATTTATCTCTCCCTCTCACCGTCTTTTTCTCTTCACATATGACGCACACACTGCCTCTCAACAAACAGTCCCTGGCGCAAGAGGCTGGCCAAGCGTGACAGGGCCTTTTCCTCCCCTCTCTGACTGCCCCAGACAAGGTTGGTTGCAGTCATCTTAGTTTCCAAATTTGGCATGGCAAAATCTGAAAATGTGGAAAGAATCTCAGCAATCAACCCCACTGAGTCACTGCATTCCCTTCACCTAATTGAACACTGCTAAAATTTAATTAAGATTTCCCCAACAGAGTGTTATTTATAGTCAAAGTGCTCCAAATATGCCTAGACTGAAAATGTACCAAAATATAGATGGCCTTTTGAACCGAAGCACGATCGACTGAAAGAGTTAGAGCTGAAGTATTAAGGTGTTGCATCTTGCACAATAAAATATTATGTCGAGTCTATTTAAATAAAGGTTAACAAGTTGACTTTCTCCCAAATGTAGGTAATTGAAAACGAGTGTCAGAACCATGTCATCAGCTGGAACATGAAGTGCATGCTTGTCATGCAGGTAAAGATTTTTAATTTAAGCACATGAGATGACTTGTTTTATAATGCGGTCACCGGAGGGTTAGAAACTGAGAAGAGTCTCGGAAGAAGATGGGTAATGGGCTAAAGGTCTCGCATTTAGCTGTGCCACTGAAAGAGACCATGGACTGAATGGCAGTGGAAAAGGGTAATGAGTGAAGGCCGCCTGTTTCCGTGTGGCCGTGACAGGGCCCACCAGGGTGAGGCGGACTGTGAAAAGGGGACTGTCGCAAGATACTGAACTCTGCACAACCCCCTGCCAAAAACATGGTGGAGCCAGCCAGAGGAGAGATGAGGGGTAGGGAAAAGAGCAAAAAGGAGGAGTGGGCTGTTTTGGAGAAACAAGAGGGAAGCAGTTGGGAGATGGATACGGATGGTCCGAGGTTGTGTCCACGGTAAGATTTCCTCGCTCCTTGCTTTCCCCTCTGAGCAATTTATGGTATCTTGGTGATTTGGCATGACGGGCCATGCTCTAGCGAGTCTGCCCGTGTTACATGCTGTGTTTGACATGGTCCACTGATTTTAAACTCATCAAGTGATTCCCATAAATCTGTTGTTGTAATATGATCAAGGACAATATTCTAAGTAGAGCAAAACTGGAAGAAAATTGCCTTCACAGACAGTGAAAAACCCCGCTAGTGACCTGGCTGAAGCTACTTCCTTTAGATCATGCCTGAACCTGCTTCTATAATGCTTCAGTTTGGATAGGAAGGCGAGCAGCAGTGCCATGTTTCCATTCTAACTTGATGCCTCTGTCGCTACAATATGCCAGAAACTTTATGCTAACATGTGCCAGAGTTTGAATAGCAAATATCCCATGCTAGCTGATATGAACCCTTAAGCAGCGACAGGAAATTCAATTTGATGCTGGCGTATATGCAACTCACTTCAACAAGACCATACAACTTGGCTGATTGGCTTCTAATGACCTCTGACCCTATGGCCTTGCAGGGGATGTTAATAGTGTACTTCCAACTATGCAGTACAGGAAAAGAGTGCAAATCTAAACTCTGCATGTGCATGTGCATGTAATAAAATCTAATAACATCCACCTTACGTAAACACGGGTAGATGCTGTTTTTAGGAAAATGACTGGCTCCATATTCCAAGATGCCGCTTGATCGTTAATTCTAAAAACGTGTCCTTCGCTACTGAGATAATTTCATCAGATATGAACTTGCCACAAGATAAAGTATCCAAATCCAGCAGAACAGAAATTATGATAAGAGAACGCAAAAAAGTATGAAGCGTTATTCTGATTTTACTTTAATAATTGAGCGACTCACCAGCCCTGAAAAAGAACTGCGTGGTTCGGCCACAACAGCCGAGGATAAGGGAGACAGGCCTTGATTAGCGCGCACACAAACCCACACGCACACTCATTTCTGGTGTCTACACAGAACCAAAACAACATCGATATGATATGAGAGTGGCATAGAAATGCAAGAAGCAGGAAGAGGTGAAGACAGAGAGATAGATCAGAGGAAAAAGTCTCTCCTTCTCACTCCCATTCTCCGCTAGGCAAGCACACAACAAGACAACGTACCTCGAAAAACCTTCTGCTGCATCTCGGCTGCGATGTGTTCTCTCTCTCACTCTCTCACTCTCCCTCCCTTGGTCTGTGTGTCGTGGTCTGCGTGTTCCCGTGTGCGTGTATGAGTGAGAGAGAGAGAGAGAGAGAACACAGGGAAAGACGAGCGAGTGCACACAGGCAGCGCTATGTAGAGGGCAGAAACCACTCTCTCGCACTCTGACTCTCCCCCTCCTTCTGCCGCTCTATCTCTCCTTCCCTCACCCGCTCACTCGCTCTCTCACACTTCAGTTTGCCACTGACACATGATTCTGGGCTGTTTTTGCTTTTTTTTCTCCCCCAGCCTCGTACCCCTTACTCACTCACACCCACCCCCCAGCCTCATTTTAATTCCAATTCTCTTTTTATTCTAAATTTTTTTGTTCATTAGACACACACTTTCACCATGCACACTCTCTGCTCTACATACACCAAGCCTGATGATAGCAAGGAAGGGAGGGAGAGCGGGAGCGAGGGAGAGAATGAGCGAGTGAGAGGACGCCATTTAAGCAGTTTGTTACGAGCACTGCCAGTCCCCAAAATGGCTGAAAACAAACAGGAGCCATGCCAACAGAAAAAAAGCTTGGCCATAGAGACATGAAGGGAAAGAGATAAAGAGTAGGAGCGGGGAGAAAGAGAGAGACGCCAGACAATACTTGGGTAAAACTCTTTAAAGAAGTGAGGTAGCCAAAAGAGAGATCAAAGAGAAGGGCATGGACATGCACTTTGGTTTCCATTTTATCCTCTCTCTACTTCCCTGACTAAAGAGGATGACGTTTATGGCCAGAAGCGATGAAACAGAGGAGTAAACATTGAAGTTTTTGGCCGAGACGGCCTTCTATGACAGATTTGGCCTTCTCGCCATTACGTGGAGCAAAGAAATAACACCTCTGCATACTTTTTGTCCTGCCTTCGTTTGCTGAATTAATCTGTCTGGCATTTGCTGGATCGATCGATCCAACTTACTCTCAATCCCTAATCTATCTATAGCTACTGAAAAGTTCAGGAACCACCTGTTTTAAAACAGCATTGTGTGTGGAAAACTATTTAAAACGGTCTGTCTTGACATTCCGAAATAATTTTCCAGCCCAAACGGACCTGCGGAGAGAGCAGGGCAACAGGATAAGGAAAATGAGGGTTCATACTGAATTTTTTTCTCTCGCTTCACTCTTCCTCTTCTGTCCACTTTTTTCATGCCCAAATTTCTGCTGAACAGCTCATTATACCCCCATCCTATGTTCCTTTCCCTTGTGCCTCTCGGTCCTTCTCTCTATTTTTCCTTTCTCTTACGCACTCCTTCTTTTTCTTTTCTATTGTATGCCAGCCAACTTGTCTCCATGGGAACTTGGTTTGGAAGGGGTGTTGTTCTTATGATCTCTCCGACTTGTTGGAACTTTGTCACTTTTCTCACACTTCTACGTGGTTCTTACTGTGAGCTTGATTATAGAACTTTCAGTACACATGCTTGTATTTTGTCGTTTTAAACTATTTGTTTCTTGCTATGTTTATTTTTGGAATTTATAATAGTTTGGGTAACGTCTTCAGTAAGGATTACCCCAAAGTGTTTGTATTTTTACACTATGAGCTGTTTGGGAATTGGAACATGGATATAAGAAACTCAAAAGTAGAGTTCAAAATGCAAGATATTTCACCACAGTCAATATTAAGAGCATGGTGCCCAGAAAACATGTCAAGATATGTAGACAATGGATGTTTTATCACTAAGTATGAATAAGGAAATTGAGTTGTTGATAAGGAAGTTCTATGGAAGTATGTCTAGCTGATTTAAGGTATACCTTTGGGATAAGATCTCAGTTAAAATCAAAGTCAGTGTGATAGCAAATGTTCAAGGATTATGCATTCAGTAATAATATATTTAGATAATTTATATTATATTATTTAAATTGTATTGTAACTTTTCATTTCTTGTTTAAAAAAAATCAGAAGTATGCCAGACAGAGGTGGTCCTCTTGAATAAGCCATTCAACTTCGTAAACAAGCTTTGTCATATTCCAAATTATTGTATTTGTCATTTGATTGCCTCTAATCTTTGTCTGCTGTGAAAATAGGTGGCTCAAATGTTCCCCTGCTCACTGCTGATCAAAGGCCGTCTTTAACATGACATATGGTTCAGCAGACACTAATGAGAAGGCAGTGGCCAGCTGAATCTCCACGGTAACAAAAGAGGCTGGGACATCTGGAGTCAGCCACACACAGACTCCTGGTGCGTTTTGGGGAAGAGGGGGCTGTCAAATGTCCGCCTGCAATGGGAGGACTGGATAACAAATATGGCAGTGGGCAGATGAATGAAATGTCAAGTTAACCCTCTGACGTTTGATAGTTTTGTTATCAGAGTACAAATAATCAATGTTTAATGATTCAATCATCAAGAATAGCATGACTACCCAGAGCACAAAGAATCTTTTCTTTTATTCATATTTATCAAACATTGTACAGATTACATTTACTTAAATACTTCCTGCTGTTATGACTATTGCACTGTAATTGTTCTAATTTAAAATTTTATTTTAACATTTTTCTTTTATTATCCATTTTTTGTTGTAATTTTCCTTTAATTTAAAATTTAATTATTAAATATTTAGTTTTTATTTAGATCGTTTTTCCACATTATATGATTTTAATTATACTGTATAGTTCCTGTTTCCTGCAATTTATTGATGCTACTGAAAATGCTGTGATTCTCAGTTCATCCCTGTTTGAAATTTACAAGACATATACTGAAAACTGCATTTTCTGTTGTTCCTATCTTTTCATAAAAGATCTGCTCTATTTGTGTAGACAAAATATATATAACTGCTTACATGAATATATATATATATATATTGATTTTAGCAAATGGCTGCAATATAACAAAGAGTGAAAAATTTAAGGGGGTCTGAATACTTTCCGTACCCTATATATATATATATATATATATATATATATATATATATGTAGGCTATATATGATTGGAAGCCCTTAGTCTCACCACACTCTCTCTGAGCACCATGGAGTTACTTTGTATACTTGGATGATTTCCGGTGTCATATTCTCATATTCATCTTCCAAGCACATTTAATTCCAGAGATTGTGAATCGCTGAATGCTTCTTTAACACCCTGTTTCCATTCCTTGTCTCTTAATTATTGGGAATTGCTCAACGATCCATTGCTGTATTATTTTACACGATAAAATAATAACCTCTGTCACGATACACAGGATTAGGAACAACCAATGGTAAGTTCATCAAAGGCAGAAGGAATCAACAGTGCAGGTGAGTAATGACTGGTAGTATGGTAGGCTGGATATTGACTTGAATGTAACTGTTGAATGTGTCTTACAGTATGATCTGGGAACACACACACAAAGGAGCAGTCGAAATGAGGGGACCAGGAGATGACTTAGATTCGACTTGGAAAAAGGAGACAGCATCAGAGATAATCCAAGGAGCTTATGGTCGGTTTCCCAAGGTAAGTTTCCAGGTAAGAGTGTCTGTGTTCTCTTGACAAGGCCAAACAGTAAATGCCAGTGTGCATGTGTGCTTTGTAGTGGTATTGATGAGTGCTGACAAGGGGCATGTGTGCGACTAGAACTCTGGAGAACATGAGGGCTGAGTCAGTGAGGAGCGAGAGCCTGGTGTGACAGTGACACCCTCTTGAATTCATTCTTTTTCTAAATAGACCCCAATTTGCATTACTCCTGTCTTATTTAAATGTATTTATATAGGGATAAGCTTCTATGCTATGAGCTTAAACTTAATAATATCTCAGTCACGGTTTTAATTTTATGTATGTCTCCCTCGACTTTAAGACATTTTATTTGTATTAAAGTTCTATAGATAAAGCAGATACTTATAGTGATAATGGATCCCCTTGTCTTGTTTCTCTCAATATTTATGCTTCCAAAATATTTCCATTAGCTATCACTCTTACTTTAGCTTGTTTACCCTTTAATCATTGAAAATCATCATGTTGAAAGCCAAAGAACTCACACATTTATTTATTGAGGTTGAGTGAAAAACCTATGACTAGTTCACAAATGTAGGTTTTTTAAATAATCTAAATTATTTAAAGAACAATTTGATTGACAGCAGATTGATGGCAAAGTTGTTCAGAATGAGAAGATCTATCGTATGATATGAAAATCTAGTGTATGTGTGAATATATGAATATTTTTTAGCAAGTTGAGTTCATTTACCATAGAAATATTGTGTTTTTGAAGCCTTTTTAACTGTTATCGCGCCACCTATGGTCCGATCTCCATGAAGCATTGCATGCTTATTGAGAATCAACTGTTGTATGTGTTCGCCTAGTTTCATAAAGTTTTGAGTTTTCGTTTAGGATTTATAGGCATTTGGGCATATTTGGACATGGCCATTTTCTAAATGACCCTGTTATAGCTACCCAAAGGGGAAAGTTCTACTTTTTTTATATATATAATTATTGACCTAGAGACTCCAGAGAGTTGTATTGCAGTGGTTTTTTCGAGGTTGAGCGAAAAACCTAGGACTAGTTCACAAAAGTAGTTTTTTTCACATAATCTCAAATATTTAAAGTATGAAGTGATTGACAACAGTGGTTCTTGAGGCAAAGTTGTATCCATCATATGATATGAATATTGTGTGTATGTGTGAAAATTTGTGAAATATACAATCGTTTACACACTTGAAAAATGCAATATGCCAGTGTGCATGTGTGCCCACCGAATTTCGTTCCGATCAGCCTCCGTTAACCTTGTCTAATAGGTGCTCAAACTTCAATGGCTGATGGCAGCCATGATTTTTGAGATATGCGAATGTCCTCATATACAGTCATGGCACTTTGGACAAAAACACTGTATACCAATTTTCAAGTCAATCGGACTAACGGTTGCAACAGTTATAGCCATTTTATACTTTTTCCAAGTTATAGCGCCACCAAGTGGCCAAACTCCACGATTTTTTTTACTATGACCTCAGATTGAGATCTTACATAAGTGTTCTGATTTTGGTGAAGATATCTCATTCCGTTCAAGAGTTATAGGCATTTTAGTAAAAGTGGCTCCGCCCACCTCAAATGTTTTGGTGTCCCTTTGCAACAGTGAGTCGAAATTTCAACCTTTTTTTTTTGTTGATAATTATCGATATTCACTCTTCAGAGAATCTTTCTGCACTGGTTTGGTTCCGATCGGGTGAAAAACCTAGGACTAGTTCACAAAAGTAGGTTTTGAACAAAATTCAAAATAGCAGAAAAACGTTCCTACCGGAAATGAAATCGGAGATAGACATTTTGTTTGGCTTGAGCTAAAGATTACACTGATATAAGACACAAACGGTCTAGGATTTATGAGCAATTTCGTGGTTTTGATCGTTGTAGCACCCCCATTGGCTGATTGGGGTGAGTCTTTGCCAGTCTCTGCCCAAATTGAACTCTACCATCTGGCCAAGTTTCAAGTCTCTAGGACTTACAGTTTGGTCTGCACGATCAGTTTTACGGCAGAAATATAAGCCTTAAATAAAGCTGCAAGCAGCGATTACTGGGGTTCAAGCGCTTTAAGGCCTTTATCGCATCTATGCTGTTAGGGTTTAGGCCAACCTGAAATTTTGGGCTGACATCACAACACATCCATGATGAAGAATATTTTAATACACACATACACACACAGAAATGAAAGGGTTAAAGTATAATACTTAATACACACTAAGCATACTTACACACACACACACACACACACACACACACACATGCAAACACATTTTGTTGTAGATACAGAGATTTGAAATAAATGAGGTAACAAAATGCTTACCTAATGTCTCCTCTTTATAACACTGGAGAATTCACTGTAATCATAATGTGGCATAATTGCAAAAATTAATTCCTCAGTAGAAATTAAGTGGTAAACTTTGATGAAATGTGATGTGTAATGTTATAATAGTGATTTTATAATGTCTAAATATGAATCCAAAACAAAACCTGTGAAAAGTACTATATTAGGGAGTTGAATGATGCCATCTAGTGGTTAAAATGGCAATTTCAGGGACTTTATGATAGACATATAGTGTTTTTAACTTTTATAACTATTTTAGTGCCATTTTTTGCTTGATCTCCATAAAATTGTGCATGCTTGTTTAGAATCATACTGTGCGTGAGTTTACACAGTTTTGAGAAGTATAGAGTTTTCTGTTAGGATTTATAGGCTTTTGGGTACTCTAGTTCAAGACAATGTGTCTGAGTAGCAAGCGTCCATCTGACCAAGTTTCAGGTCTCTAGGCCTTACGGTTTGGTCTGCCCGATCAGTTTTAGAACGGAATAATAATAATTATAATTATAATACAAATCCCTACAAAAACAATAGGGATTCAGCACTATGTGCTTGAACCCCTAAAAACGTTTTGGAATAACTTGAGTAGGCTAATCAAAGAGTTGTTGGTCCCCATTGACTTCCATAGTATGGAAAAAAAAATACTATGGAATCAGTGGGTACCAGAAACTGGATACCCACATTATTCAACATATATAAAATTATTTTGTGTTCAGCAGAAGAAAGAAATTCATACAATGCATAGCCTACATTCTGTAGAACTTAAAATAAAATATTTTGAGAAATGTTTCATCTGGTTATTTATTGTCTGTACAGTGAAAGTTAAAAGGGGTCCAAAATAACATTGCCTTTTATCAAATGGACAAGAAAACCACTGAGATATTTTTAAAATATCTATTTTTGTGTTCCACCAAGTCATACAGATTTGGAACAACATGACAAAATTTTCCTTTTTGATGAATTGTCCCTTTAAGAAGGTTAAATTAGAGAAAGGGTGTTGATGATGCATTGTGTGTATGCGTGCAGGCTGATTTTTTGCATTTATTTAATAAAAAAAATATTGTGTAATTATTACAATTTCAAATAACTGTTTTCTATTTTAACATACTTTAAAATGTAATTTATTTTTGTGATGGCAAAGTTTAATTTTCAGTAGCCATTACTCCAGTTTTTATATGCTGACTTGGTTATTAATATTTTTGTGGAAACTGAAAATGTTAAGCATTTTTTGGTTCTTTGGGGAACCAAAAATGGTACTTCTATGGCATCACTGCGAAAACTTCCATATGGAACCTTTAAGAGTGTATCCTCTACTGTGTTCATGTATGATAGTAATTTCAGTTTCTAAGTGGTGAACTTGCAACTCACAGTGTTACAACTCACCCCATGTTACAACCATTCCCGTAGATGAACGTAGATTAAATTTCTGCGATCCAAGCTTGGGATGATCAGTGTTTGGGATAATCAGAGACCAACTATAATTTATGTGAGAAGTGCCATTTAGTGTAATTACTTTAGCACTCCATTTTATTTACATTTTTTGTGTCCCAATATTTGACATTTAGCATTTTCTCTTTCATAGTCATCATAATGATACGTTGTGTTAATTCTCACTGGTCTTATATAATAGAACATTTTGATTATTAAAATATAGGCTTAGAAACATTTCTGCTTGGTGGGCTTAATTTTGTAAAACTTCCTTTACCATTCACAGTCATTACCATCTTAAAAACGTATCATTAGATTCCCTTGGTAAATGTGCTTTTTTTCTTCTTTCTTTTTCTTTCTTTCTTTTTTCGCCAAACAAGATTACTTATGGAGCCTTGTGATTACTAAACTGGAACAACAGGGCTTTCCTGAGAGCTCCTGATCAAAGCACAGCCCATTTTCTGCTTGACTGTGGCTTCCGCTTGAAAGAGGAAGATCCAGACACTGAAGTAACAGGAGCGTTCAGCTGTGTCTGTATTGCGCTCAAAGCTTCCATCTAGTGGTCATGACTCTCCTCTGATTTGTAGCTTGACGAGTTTCTCAGCATCTTTTTTTGCATTTACACCTGACTGTAAAAATATCTTAATATAACATTTGAACATATACCTTTAATAGCTACATCAAGAAAAACTGTTCAGGAGATAATCCAATAACACCATATGTGTTAAAAGTGTCATGAAATTTTAGGTAATATTTGGTAAGCCCGTGTTATTAATTTTTTGTTTGGTAACAAAGTGAGATTATATTTTGGCTCCAATTTATGGAATAGCACTGCAGTATTTATTATGTGTGGCCCATTGTTGTTTAATACAATCTTGCTAATTGTTTATTAATTTAAAAAAAACATCATGTGCTGTGAAATGTCTGAATGTTTTCCTGAAGGAACCATATTTCTAAATTGCTTTGCAATATGTAAAAATGGCACCCCGTCCTTTGAGACAGTTATTTGTTAATGTCTTGCCTTTTAGGTTCCAGCTTGACAAAGATTTTATTTTGGTTTACCGTGTTAAATTCCACAGAACTTTTATAAAAGTTTTAAAATGTCTTATGCTAAAACGCATAGACCAACGTTTTTTCAACGCAGGCTGTAGTTGAAGTATTCCAGAGAGGGAGTCTAAATAAGTGAAGTAAACGTAACTGATTTTTGTGTGTGCGTGTGCGTGTGCGTGTGCGTGTGCGTGTGTGTCTGCCACAAGGTGGTGCTGCAGCTCGGTTTGAAATACATTTAAGACCACCTGCACAGCACTACTCACGTAAAGAGACAAAATATTAAGCAATGTGTACAGTCATGGTCAAAAGTTTTGGCAGTGACATAAATTTTGTGTTTTGCAAAGTTTGCTGCTTCAGTATTTGTGGATTATTTTTCCACATGTTTCTATGGTATACTGAAAAACAATAAGCATATCATACGTTTTAAAGACTTTTATTGGCAAAAAAATATAATGACTCAATGTTTACAGTGTTGACCCTTGTTTTTCATAACCTCCACAATTCGCTCTGGCATGCTGGATATTAGCTTCTGGGCCAAATCCTGACTGATGGCGATCCATTCTTGCCTTATTAGTTCTCGGAGTTGATCACAATTTGTGGGCTTCTGCTTGTCCACTCGCCTTTTGAAAACTGACCACAGGCTCTCTATGGGATTGAGATCCGGGGCGTTGCCTGGCCACGGATCCAAAATTTCAATGTAATGATCTTTGAGCCACTTCTTTATCACTCTTGCTTTGTGACATGGTGCTCCATCATTTGCAGGACGTTTTGATACCATTCTTTATTCATGCCAGTGTTTTTGGGCAGAATTATGAGAGCCCACTCCCTTGGTTGAACCCCACACATGGATGGTCTCAGGATGTTTCACTGTTGGCACAACACAGGACTCATGGTAGCGTTCACCTTTTCTTCTCCGAACAATCGATTTTCCAGACTTATTAGTTCTCGGAGTTGATCACAATTTGTGGGCTTCTGCTTGTCCACTCGTCTTTTGAGGACTGACCACAGGTTCTCTATGGGATTGAGCTCCAGGGAGTTGCCTGGCCACGGATCCAAAATTCCAATGCTCTTCGAGCCACTTCTTTATCACTCTTGCTTTGTGACATGGTGCTCCATCATGCTGGAAAATGCACGGATCATCACCAAATTGCTCATGGATTGTTGGAAGAAGTCGCTCTTGCAGGAGGTTTTGATACCATTCTTTATTCATGGCAGTGTTTTTGGGCAGAATTATGAGAGTGCCCACTCCCTTGGTTGAAAAGCAACCCCACACGTGGATGGTCTCGGGATGCTTCACTGTTGGCACGTCACAGGACTCATGGTAGCGTTCACCTTTTCTTCTCTGAACAATCAATTCTCCAGATGTCCCAAACAGTCGGAAGGGAGCTTCATCAGAGAAAATAGCTTTGCACCACTTTTAACGGTCCTGGTGCTTGCTGGACACTCTGGGACGTCCTGAAGACTTCTTCACTGCAGCCGAACCTCTCTCCTTGAAGTTCTTGATGATCCGGTAAATGGTTCTTTTAGGTGTAATATTCTTTGTAGCAATTTCCTTGCATGTACGGCCATTTTAATGCAAAGCGATGATGGCTGCATGTGTTTCTTTGGAGGTATCCATTGCTAACAAGAACGCAATGATTGGAAGCGCTTCTTCCCTCCTTTTATAGCAATCAGTCTGCTCTTACGGTCTAATTAGTATGATAGTGATTTTACCTGACTAGTACTCATTCCACAACAGCTTAAGCAGCAAACTTTGCAAAACACAAAATTTATGTCACTGCCTAAACTTCTGGCCATGACTGTACTTGAAACAGGTAAAGTAATGCATCCCTGTTATTTCAGAGTTTGATTCACTTAATACAGGCACATAAACCTAATTTAGACAGAATTTTTCAAGTAGGTAGGCTTTAAAAAACTGAAACCAAGAATTTGAATGCAATGCAAATGTATTTTATTTACACACATAATACTTATACATGAATGTCATACGAGAATTTTTCAAACCATTCAGAGTTAAGCTATGTGACAAATTTGTCCAAATGACTGCCTGTTGATGAAAACCTACTTTCTTTCATTAAAACACATTAGGCCACTTAAAGTGAAACCTTCCCTATCTCGCATATTAACGTAAAATACAACGCATTTAAAGGGGTCATATGATGCTTTTTTAAAGATCATTATTTTGTGTATTTGGTGTAACAGAATATGTTGACATGCTTTAATGTTCAAAAAACACATTTTTCAAATACTGTACATTATTGTAGGTCCTCTATGCCCCGCCTCTCTCAAACGCTTTGTTTTCTACGAAGTCCCTCCTTCCGACAAGCGCAGTCTGCTCTGATTGGCCAGCTGACCCAGTGCATTGTGATTGGCCGAACACCGCAAGCACTGTCAGAAATGTAATGCCCCTTACCATAATCGCGAGCTTCATCTTTCAAAATAAATGTAAATACAGTAAATAATGTCATTAGTTTTACCATCAGTTCAAGCCCGAAAGGGGAACAGACAGTAATGATGCAGACAGTACACAAGCCGCAGTTAAGACAGCTGACTCTACGGTGATGTGACGCTGTCTCTCTCTCTCACACACATACACACGCGCGCGCACACACACGATGCGCAAAACTCCGCATTTGAACAGTCAATAGCAAATACTTAAACTAGTAACAAAACATACTTACAGTAGCTGATTCAGAAGCGCCAGATTGTCAAAGCAAAGTCAGAATTACCTCCTCTCCTAGGTTCATGAAACGGTCGTCCATAAAATGCATTGCTGTTCTGTTGTAAGTAATCTTAAAGATTCCTAAATGCATCTACTTTTGGGAGGCCAAATAACGAGATTTTGCTCTCGCCTAGAAACACAGCGTCTCCCTGACATGGCTGCTTCAACACTAACTGCGGTACTGAAACCACGCCGCCTTTCTTTGCGTGCACATTTGGGCGCATTATGCAAATATTCCCACATAGTGACCTAGATATGTGGGGGCGTGTTAGAACGAGCCGTTTTAGGGGGGCGTGGCAGAGTCTTAACTTTGATAAAGAATATCTCTTTGGTTTTGAGACTTTAGTCTTTGCAACTTCAGGGATCTTATCTATTCACGAACAGCTTGTAACACTCCAAAGAGAAAGGAAAACTTGAAATCGCATCATATGACCCCTTTAAAGTGACAGCTTACCCATTTATTCACTCTCACGCGATTTCAAATATGTGATTTATGTGAGTCGTAAGGCAGAATTAATGTTATCCCGTCTTTTCATTCATTTCAATCCCTAACATTATAACATCTTTTGTGCTCCATAGAAGAAAGTCATGCAGGTTTAAAACAACAAATGATAGAAGTTTTGTTTTTGATTGAACTATCCCCTCAACAATTAAGACTGTAGGAGTCTTTCAGCTTAACTTAGTTAAAGACAAATGTAAATACATTTTTTCAACATTGGTACTGAAACGCAGTGTGTAGAAAACAGTTTTACTTCAGGCTGGAGTTACGCAACTCCGCTTCCCTTCTGCCCTGTAAACCCGCCCAAGTACATAAGCACCCGACTCCATGTTTGTTCATCTCTCCGCCACTGTACCCGCCATATACGACATGATCCCTTAAAAAAATCCACATCCATTTGGTGTTACTTCTACACGAGGATCTTGTTCAAGTGAGGAGACCGATTGAGATATACTTTGACACAACATATATTCACATTCAAGAATGACGTTTTGACTGTAAACGTATTGGGACTAAAACCGGGTTAAAGCACGTTCCAGAAACAATAACTCATATGTATCCACAACAAACGACTGTAAAGCCAATTTTCTCGATACATGTGGTTTCAAACAAGTTGATTTGGGTTTGATCCATGAGCTACAACCAAGCTCTTGCTCCATTATCCGATTAGCCTTATAAACATACCCGTTATGAACTAAGTCTTTTCGGTTATAAATAATATTTTTGTGTTAAGGAATCGGTGTTATTGTATACTCGGAAACCGATTTAAAAGTTAGAGAACCTCCGTATTTTTCATGCAAGTTAAATGGATGCACAGCCATCCAAGCTCAATGCTAACAGGCTAACGTGAACGTGATATAACTAACATGATCGGTTAAAAAGCCACATCTACGTCTGAAACCATACAAAGACAAGACCAAGATCAACGAAAATAGCTGCTTCTTTTTTTTTTTATCCAAAATTGATAAAAGTCATGATTGTTAATGTAAATGACCGTCTGGTACATTCCTGGTGTCTATATTAATATGTAACAGAGACCAAATCAAGTATAAAATGTAACTGAACCTATAAAAACAACTTAAAGGTTTTGATTTTTTTTTTTTTTGTTTTTACAACCATCTCTTTACACTGTAACCTATAATGTACTCAATCCATAACTATGTATCTGAATAATGTTGGTTATTTACCGACATAAATCTACATACTCCATAACAAAAATATACGCACTAACATTTTGAAAATGTAAACGAACATGTGAAAGAAAATAACTTTAAACGGGTGCTGTTTAATGTCCCCATTCCACAAAGAATGGCGGCTAACAAACAAGCAAAAGCTCACAACAGTAGCTAGGTAACGTCAGGTTACATTACTACAAATTCTTGATTACACTCAACACTTGCGAGAACAATAAACTATACGAGATAATCAAATGAAATAATTTACGAACCATGGATTTGCGATTATTTAAGAAAATCGGTAACAAGAAAACATAAGCTAGCGCCTTTTTGTAGAGCACAATGGCCTGTATGTACAATTCTATTTTTTTTTTGTATTTTACAGAGAGTTAAAATAACGTAATAATTCTCAAAATAGTTCCAAAAACATCAAACGTTTAACAACAACGTCTCTCGAATGTTTTTTTAATTGAAAATGCACTGTCCTCAGCCCCAGGCTTTCAGCGGAGTTTCCAGCTGATCATACCGAAAAAAGCGCGTGCCGTCCAGCCATTGTTTCTACTCGACCTCGTGGATTCTTGCATTTTCCCGTAGAACACAAATAAAATAAGGAAAATCATAATAAATAGTTCGATGAACGTTAATAAGCTTACAAAATAAAAGCAAGTTAATAATTAGAATTACATAGAAATCGTATTCAAAACAAAAATAATGTGTTAATCCTCGACGGTAGTTGTAGGCCTCTCACACGAGCTTCTTTTCCAACACTCTTAGCTGATCCAGAGCGAGACGGACGGAACAGCACAGGTTTTTTTTATTTTTGCTCAGAGGGTGAAAAAAATATCAGTCGGGTAAAATCGGCAATGCTCGTAAAGAAGGCGGGCAGAAAGAAAGTTATTTTACCGCCGTCAAGCGTTGGTTGCAATTGGTCAAATGCTCTCTGCTCATGAATATTAAGAACATGTTTGGCGAATAATGTTTCATATAGACGAAAGTTATTTAATATTCATGATTAAAGTGTCTACGGAGCCTCCCTTGGTTTATACGGTCCTATGGGATCCCTTCATACGTTTTGTCCCGCCTCCACCTACATAGGATTCGCGGGAATCAAAAGCGCACAACTCCATTGGTTCTGCGTCAATTTGAATGAATTATTCATATGCTGCAGTCTCGCGGCCAATAAGCGCACAGAAATATCGATCCATAACCCGCCCTCTGACTGTTCAGCCCCTGCCGAGCAGACTGTGTAAACCTGTAGCAAAGCATACAGTCTATATAAAGACGTGTGAGAGCAGTTTTCTCTCAGATGCGCGTAGAGCGCACTGGAGTGTAGATCGGGGAAAGGGAAGGGGACTGCTGGTAGCTACAATAGCTAGTATATAAACACAAATTTAAAAAGCACATTGAGTAGCAAGACACGGTGGTCACCGGGAAACCGCCATCGGACAAGTTCCGGTCACCATTGGGTGCCAGGAGAGTCTTGGTGGCGTTTCAGAGGTGTTCCTTCTTACAAAGCGGCGTGCCGGGGGAGGACGCGTCTCTTTGAATAGACAGGATGCACGGACCGCCTTCCAGCGACAGCGCATGCCCATTGCGCCTCATCAAGAGAGTGCAATTCGGCGTCCTCAGCCCTGATGAACTTGTAGGTTTTGCTCTTGGGAGGGGGTATTCTCTTAATTCTTTGAGTATTGTTGTATTACTCAAATCATCATCGTGTTAAAATCATATTACATATGGTTATTAACATACAGTGTCTTTTGTGAACATGTGTTTTGCTAACTTAGCCGGCTAGCCACTTCTTCCTCAGTAAGAGCATGTGTTTAGAAAGTTGAAGAAACACTACACAAGAGTCCTGCTTTAACAATTAGCAACAAGACACGGAAAGCATTGTTTGAAGTTATATAACTTTAACTTGTTGTAATCTTTTTGTTTATTTTATTTGACCATTTTGGAGTCACATGGCAGACCCAGAGTTTCTCCCAAGTTTCCACATTGTTCCCTATGTCTACCTTTCTGGCAATAAAATTTGAACTTCTATATGCATGCTTTCATTTATTTAAAGCTCAAATACGAGCAGTTCATAAAGTACACTTTGTTTTGAAATAAATGAGCAAATAACACATTTGAGTTGAGATGTGATGCTTTTTTAGAGAGCGATAAAAAAATAACTGATTTTTATTCAGTAATGTCATTTTTAAGGGCTTTCGAACCTTTCTGTTTTTTATTTTTTTTTACGAATGCAGACTTAATCTCTGACACCTCTTTCGGTGGTTATTGTATGTTTTATGGGTGCAACATGGATGAAGAAACCCATTATAAATAGAACATTGTTTATATTTCCAATTAAAATGTTAAATGCATAATTTGCCAGATGACGTCTAAGTAATTGCTTATTGCAAACTTACTGTTATTTTTGCTGTCCATGTAGTTTTAAAAATTACTTGAGAATGTATTCAGTGTACCAATGTTTTCCTGCTGTTGTGAAAATGTAAGACATTTGAATGGCATTTACGCTATTTTCAGAAACGGATGTCCGTTACTGAAGGGGGCATCAAGTACCCTGAGACCACAGAAGGAGGGCGCCCTAAACTGGGGGGACTTATGGACCCCCGGCAAGGGGTAATTGAGAGATCGGGCAGATGCCAGACGTGTGCAGGTATGTTCATAAACTGATTTTTATCCGTCTTGGTTGGTATTTATGTGTTACACAATAATGTCAAACCTCTGCTTGTTTTGCTTGTCGTCGTTTAGGTAACATGACTGAGTGCCCTGGTCATTTCGGTCACATTGAGCTGGCAAAGCCAGTCTTTCATGTTGGCTTCATCACAAAGATCATGAAGGTCCTCCGCTGTGTCTGTTTCTTCTGTTCGAAACTGCTTGTGGACGCGGTATGCTGTTTTCAATTTGCCTTTTGTTTGTGATTTATTTCTTTGTCAAAATATTCCTTCCCCCATGGTTCCTCTGATTTAGATCCTTTGGTCAAATTGTTTTGTAGTGTATTTTAATTTCTAAATATGTTTTACCCAGAACAATCCAAAAATCAAAGACATCTTGGTCAAGTCGAAGGGGCAGCCACGTAAGCGTCTGACCCACGTCTATGACCTCTGTAAAGGCAAAAACATTTGTGAGGGTGGAGAGGAGATGGACAACAAATTTGGTGTGGAGCAGCAGGAGACGGAAGAAGACCTCACCAAAGAGAAGGTACAGACCTAAAGTTCTCTAAGTGCACAGGGCAATTTTACATGTTCTCCGCTGTATTTAAAGCTTGCTCTGGAAGTTTTAAAACTGATTTTTTTACTTTCACATCTCAAGGGTCATGGAGGCTGTGGCAGGTACCAGCCACGTATCCGTCGCTCTGGCCTGGAGCTGTATGCTGAGTGGAAGCATGTGAATGAAGACTCGCAGGAGAAGAAGATTCTTCTCAGTCCTGAACGTGTGCATGAGATCTTCAAACGCATTTCAGATGAAGAGGACATGATCTTGGGCATGGACCCCAAATACGCCCGTCCTGAGTGGATGATTGTCACAGTGTTGCCTGTGCCCCCTCTTGCTGTGAGACCGGCTGTGATCATGCAGGGCTCTGCAAGAAACCAGGTTAGCATTTCTTATTAAACCGTGGGAAAGGAGTCTGATGTATTGCATGGTTGAGAGGTAACAGTCAGTACCCTGGAGCCAAATATATCATCCGAGACAACGGGGACAGAATTGACCTGCGATTCCACCCTAAGCCAAGTGACCTTCACCTTCAGATTGGATACAAAGTCAGTTTTGACAGTCTTTTTTTTGTTTGTTTGTTTAATGTAAGAATGTAATGTAATATTTGAATTTAAAACCTGATTTTTTTTTTCTAGGTTGAAAGACACATGTGTGATGGAGACATTATTGTGTTCAACAGACAGCCTACACTGCACAAAATGTCTATGATGGGCCACAGAGTGCGAATCTTGCCATGGTCAACATTTCGACTCAACCTTAGGTACACTGGATTTCTAAGACTTGATCCACCACATTATTTATGGATTGATACGTGGATAGGCACTTTATTAAATTGGTGTACTGTATCATCAGTTATAATTGCTGAAATTGTAACTAATCGGTATAGAAAGTTAATGGTCATATTTAGCACCTTCATTCTAATATAATGGTTTTTGACTTCATGAAGATTACAAACGCATTTTAAGAAGAAATTCCTTTCACTTTAGTGTGACAACCCCATACAATGCTGACTTTGACGGCGATGAGATGAACCTGCACTTGCCACAGTCTCTGGAGACCCGTGCTGAGATCCAGGAGCTGGCCATGGTGCCTCGTATGATCGTCACACCACAGTCCAACAGACCCGTCATGGGTATTGTGCAGGACACCCTGACAGCTGTGCGCAAGTTTACCAAGAGAGACGTCTTCTTAGAGAGGGTACATATATTCAAAGCTGTGGGACAAAATTGAATGTGATGAGCTGTTAAGTTGTGCAGGTTCTAATAAATCATTTTGTGTGCTTTGTTTTAGGGTGAGGTGATGAACCTCCTCATGTTTCTCTCCACATGGGATGGCAAAGTGCCCCAACCGGCTATCTTGAAGCCTCGACCTCTCTGGACTGGCAAACAGATCTTCAGCCTGATCATCCCTGGGCACATCAATGCCATCCGCACACACAGCACTCACCCTGATGAAGAGGACAGCGGCCCTTATAAACACATCTCCCCTGGAGACACTAAGGTGCAGTAGTGCAGCCCAAATATGGACATAGTTTTTGTGCAAAACAAAGTGTTTATGCAATTTTGTTCTCATTTCAATTCGTTTTGCAGGTGATTGTGGAGAACGGTGAGTTGATCATGGGGATCCTGTGTAAGAAGTCATTGGGAACCTCAGCTGGCTCTCTTGTCCACATCTCATACCTTGAGATGGGCCATGACATCACACGACTCTTCTATTCCAATATCCAGACTGTTGTCAACAACTGGCTGCTCATTGAGGGTAAAAAATAAGGATTGAAATATGTGCAAATATTGAGTAAATTCAAGTCTGTCTGTCTTACAAGTATCTTGTCTGCTTCAGGTCACTCTATTGGTATTGGTGACTCCATTGCCGATAAGGCGACATATCAGGACATTCAGAACACGATTAAGAAAGCCAAACAAGATGTGATAGAGGTAAGTTGACATCATTAGGGATTTATAAATATAACAGATCAGAATCAGAAAGAGCTTTATTGCCAAGTATGTTTGCACATACAAGGAATTTGTTATAGTGTCACAAGCTTCCAGTGCACGGAGACAACAACAACAACACAGATAATAAAAATAAGATGTGAATAAAATACACATGCATAAATATAAACCACAAAAAAAGAATAAATTGTATGTACAGGTGTGCTATAGATAGAATAGGAATAGAATAAAATAAAGTTGTAGGAATGTACTAGGATTTAGGGTGATAAATAAGTATAAGATCAGTGCTTTCGTACATGAATGCAGTTGTGCTTGATGATTTCTTTCTCGCAGGTCATTGAGAAAGCCCACAACAATGAGTTGGAGCCCACCCCAGGTAACACTCTGAGACAGACCTTTGAGAACCAGGTCAACCGCATCCTGAATGATGCTCGAGACAAGACTGGATCCTCTGCCCAGAAGTCATTGTCTGAGTACAACAATTTCAAATCCATGGTGGTGGCTGGTTCAAAAGGCTCTAAAATTAACATTTCTCAGGTGAGAGGAGACAGTAGATGGTGTTTAAATCTTAAAATAGTTCAAAAGCAAGTTGCTGCCTTTTTCAGACTAAAGGCTTAATATAATCCCAAGTGGCATTAATCTCAATGTGCATGTAAATGTGGTCCGTGTCAGGTTTTTTCACAATCTCTGTATTTGTTCTTCCTCTTCACCCATTTAGGTTATTGCTGTGGTGGGGCAGCAGAACGTTGAGGGTAAGCGAATCCCCTTCGGTTTCAAGCACCGCACTCTCCCTCACTTCATTAAGGATGACTATGGTCCAGAGAGTAGAGGCTTCGTGGAAAACTCTTATCTGGCCGGTCTCACACCAACTGAGTTTTTCTTTCACGCCATGGGAGGCAGAGAGGGTCTGATCGACACAGCTGTCAAAACTGCTGAGACAGGTAATGAACACACATGGACTGAGCAGCTATTGATGGCTAATACTAAATGTAATCTGAACTTCAAATCATAATACTTATTTCTAGTCTCTAAGTGAGATGTAAAATTGTCATCAGATTTGTATTGGTTAAAGGCTGAAATTGTCTTCATGAGTTTTAATGAATTTCTTCTCGTTTCTTCAGGTTATATTCAGCGTCGTCTGATCAAGTCTATGGAGTCTGTTATGGTAAAGTATGATGCTACAGTCAGAAACTCCATTAACCAAGTTGTCCAGCTGAGGTATGGAGAGGATGGTCTGGCAGGAGAGGCTGTCGAGTTCCAAAACATGGCTACCCTCAAGCCATCCAACAAAGCCTTTGATAAGAAGTTAGTGCTCTTGTGTTAATTTAAGTATTTACAGGAATGCAATATTGCCAGTAGTTTAAACTAAGTAATAAATATTAGCTGTATTAACCCAAATCAACAGGGACATGAATAGTAAGCTATTTAGGAGTCTGTTTTCAAGTCATCACAGGTCATTGTTGGTCATCAGCTCAGAGCCAATATCCAGACTACTGACTAACGTCATTGATTTCAACTTTCTGCCTCTTTCTTTAATTGCACAGGTTCAAGTTTGACTACACCAATGAACGAGCTCTCCGCCGCACTCTACAGGAAGATGTGGTGAAAGATGTGATGACCAATGCCCACGTCCAGAGTTCCCTAGAGAGAGAGTTTGAGAAGATGAAGGAAGACCGAGAGATCTTGAGGGCTATTTTCCCCACAGGAGACAGCAAGGTCTGACCCTTTAAGCTCCATCAATATCCATATGCTCTTTGGATGGGATTATCCTCATTCTGTTACATCTGTATCAGATGTGATATAACACCGTGAATGTGAATAACACTGTATTTGCACACTTTTAACCATGCCATGGGCTGGCATACATTAGATTACAGTATTACAAGACATTTTTAATCTGCACAAAATGTGTCAGCTATCTTTAACACATTTTTTAATAAACAGCCATTTTGAACCTCCTGCTTCTTTAGAAATAACATAAGTGAACACTGTTTTCCATAGGTGGTACTACCGTGCAATTTGGCCAGAATGATCTGGAATGCTCAGAAGATTTTCCGCATCAATCCTCGAACACCAACTGACCTCAACCCAGTACGAGTTGTGGAAGGTGGGTTAAACACATTGGTTTGTACTTTGAGCCTGTAAAGGGATTTTATTTAGGTATCTTTTAACTAAATTTTATTTTATAAACTTATTTTGACATGAACACTATATACTGCTTTAACCATCTTAAGACTTTCTGCGTTTGAGCGGGTCTCCCAGCAAAATAAAGACCCCTGCTTGTGGCAGCTAAATAAAGCCTGCTGATGACTGATCCCTGTAGCTTACAACTGTCTTGTGGCAGACCTGTGCAAGCTGATTATAAAGGCCACTTTTACATCTTTGTATACGTGTTGACTAAAGACATTATGCCAAACTCATGCACTTGACAAATCTGCACCTTTTAGAGGTGTCAGTAATTTTATGTAGCCCTGACCAATATGGCTGTTTTTACTTGTCATTATGGTCATGGCACCACCCTTTTATTGTCGTATTATTGGATTGAGCTGCAAGCGTGTTGCACATGAATATGTGCTCTGGTTTTATGCAGGAGTTTGTGACTTGAGTAAGAAGCTGGTGATTGTAAATGGTGAAGACCAGTTAAGCAGGCAAGCCCAGGAGAATGCCACCCTGCTCTTCAACATCCACCTGCGCTCCACCCTGTGCTCAAAGCGAATGACTGAGGAGTTCCGTCTTAGCACAGAGGCTTTTGAATGGCTGCTGGGAGAGATAGAGACCAAATTTAACCAGTCCATTGTAAGTAATGCACCTGAAAAAAAAAAAGGAAGTAATATCATCTTTTATCCATTTATCAAGTTGTCTCATTGCCTGAAGCTGGACATTTTCTTATTGTTTTCCTCAGGCTCACCCTGGTGAGATGGTAGGTGCTCTGGCTGCCCAGTCTCTGGGAGAGCCTGCTACTCAGATGACCCTGAATACATTCCACTACGCCGGTGTGTCCGCCAAAAATGTCACTCTCGGTGTGCCTCGACTCAAAGAGCTTATCAACATCTCCAAGCGACCCAAGACCCCCTCCTTGACCGTCTTTCTCCTGGGCCAAGCGGCCCGTGATGCAGAGAGGGCCAAAGATATCCTGTGTCGGTTGGAGCACACAACCCTGCGCAAGGTCACTGCCAACACAGCCATTTATTACGACCCCAACCCACAGAACACTGTGGTGACTGAGGATCAGGAGTGGGTCAATGTGTACTATGAGATGCCTGACTTCGACGTGACCCGCATTTCACCCTGGCTGCTGCGTATCGAACTTGACCGCAAACACATGACTGACCGTAAGCTGACTATGGAGCAGATTGCAGAGAAGATCAATGCAGGTGGGCTTGAGATTATCACTGAATAAATGCATGTTAATACAACACTTTAAATGGCAAACAGCTTGGACGCTGAGGTGATAGGTAATTTTCTTACTCAAATCTTTGTCTGTCTTCTAGGATTTGGTGATGACCTTAACTGCATCTTCAATGATGACAATGCTGAGAAACTGGTTTTGCGAATCCGCATTATGAACAGTGACGAGAACAAGTTTCAAGAGGTAATTAGAATTTTTACTGGTGAGCACGTAACTGGCCTCTTCTCTCTGTGTTGAATTGTAAATGTTGAATCTTGTGCCCAGGATGAGGAGGTAGTGGATAAGATGGATGACGATGTCTTCCTTCGCTGCATTGAATCCAACATGCTGACAGACATGACACTGCAAGGCATTGAACAGATCAGCAAGGTATTTTTCTTCCAACTTCACTTTAAGTAAACCTGACAGCCCATCTGGCAGTGCAGGTTCATCAAAAAAGGCACATGGCACTTACATGCTCCTGAGTAATGGGGATTGCAAATTGGCATCCACTTGAAATACAAAATGACACACAGGACACCTGTTTAAAGTTTTGTGGACTTCACCGATGGCCATGAGATTGGAGTTTAATTTATCCTACTCTCTGCCCTTGTAGGTGTACATGCATCTACCACAGACTGACAACAAGAAGAAAATCATCATTACAGAAGAGGGAGAGTTTAAAGCCTTGCAAGAGTGGATCCTGGAAACTGATGGAGTCAGTCTTATGAGGGTCCTCAGTGAGAAGGACGTGGACCCTGTCAGAACCACCTCCAATGACATTGTGGAGATTTTCACTGTAAGAATTGTTTAATAGCTTGTGTAAAGTGTGTGACCTATTAAGTCCTTAGATCAAATTCAGAAATGTCGTCTCTTCAATTGCAGGTTCTTGGTATTGAGGCTGTGCGTAAGGCTCTGGAAAGAGAGTTGTACCACGTCATCTCTTTCGACGGTTCTTACGTTAACTACCGCCATCTTGCCTTGCTGTGTGACACAATGACCTGCAGGGGTCACTTGATGGCCATCACTCGTCATGGTATCAACAGGCAGGACACTGGACCGCTGATGAAGTGCTCTTTTGAAGAGACGGTGAGGCTCTATTTACTGATTTAGAATGTTATTAAGGTTGATCTTGTAAAGAAATGTTTAAAAATGTTATTCCTCCCTCTTCTGTAGGTGGATGTGTTGATGGAAGCCTCATCTCATGGTGAATGTGACCCAATGAAAGGAGTGTCTGAGAATATCATGCTGGGACAGCTGGCTCCTGCAGGCACTGGTTGCTTTGACCTGCTGTTGGATGCTGAGAAGTGCAAGTATGGCATGGAGATTCCCACTAATATCCCTGGTATCAGTGTCGCAGGACGTAAGTCATACTTATTTCCTCTTTTTGAATGCTTAAGGTTTAAATTTGGGGACAAAGTACAAGGTTTAAGCCTTTAAGTTAATCATTGCTTTTTCCACCACAGCCACGGGTATGTTCTTTGGCTCTGCCCCCAGCCCCATGAGTGGAATGTCTCCTGCCATGACTCCCTGGAACACAGGAGCCACTCCTGCATATGGTGCCTGGTCTCCCAGTGTTGGTGAGTGAAGAAATGCTACATACGGTTTTGTTTTACTGCCACCCTTATTTACAGTGCATTATCTCGTCTATGTCTACATATTTCATTTCATGCCCTGTTCTTTTTCCTATACAGGAAGTGGAATGACACCAGGTGCTGCAGGCTTCTCTCCCAGCGCTGCATCTGATGCCAGCGGCTTCTCGCCTGGCTATTCTCCTGCCTGGTCTCCTACTCCTGGTTCTCCTGGATCCCCTGGACCAGCTAGCCCTTATATCCCCTCACCAGGTTACTATTTTGGTGGTGTTCTGTTTTTAATAATAACGGTCATTGTTTGCTTGGTTGTATTAGTAGGTTGCAAACCAAACAGGCCGCTAATGCAATCCTTTCTGTTTTTCTCTTCAGGAGCCTTGTCTCCAAATTACTCCCCAACTTCTCCTGCCTACGAGCCTCGTTCTCCTGGTGGATACACCCCGCAGAGCCCTGGTTACTCTCCGACTTCTCCATCATACTCTCCAACTTCGCCATCTTATTCTCCCACCAGTCCAAACTACAGCCCCACATCTCCGTCCTACTCGCCCACATCACCCTCCTACTCTCCAACTTCGCCATCTTATTCTCCAACATCTCCAAGCTACTCTCCGACTTCACCGTCTTACTCTCCGACTTCACCGTCTTACTCCCCGACTTCACCGTCTTACTCGCCAACATCCCCCAGCTATAGCCCAACGTCCCCCAGCTACAGCCCAACCTCACCGAGTTACAGCCCCACGTCTCCATCTTATTCCCCAACTTCTCCATCTTATTCCCCGACCCCCCCGTCTTACCAGCCCAAGCTCTCCATCCTTCTCCCCCGCCTCTCCAAAATCCACTCCCACCTCCCCCTCCTACAGTCCCAGCTCTCCCGAATATACCCCAACATCCCCCAAATATTCCCCCACTTCCCCGAAGTACTCGCCCACTTCGCCCAAATACAGTCCCACTTCTCCAACCTACTCCCCAACTACGCCCAAGTACAGCCCCACTTCCCCTACTTATTCTCCAACTTCTCCTACCTACACCCCAACCAGCCCCAAATATTCCCCCACCTCTCCGACTTACTCTCCAACTTCTCCCAAATACTCACCCACTTCCCCTACCTATTCTCCAACTAGTCCAAAGGGCTCGACCTACAGCCCCACTTCTCCTGGCTACAGCCCCACCTCTCCAACCTACAGCCCAGCCATCAGCCCTGACGACAGCGATGAAGAAAATAATTAAAGGTGGCTGGCGTCTGGGTTTGTCCTACTTCCCTGATTGGCACTCCGACCCTGGGATAAAGACTGAAGGAAAGCCACTCAGCTGGGGTTGTTGTGGTTTACAGGGAAGGCTGAGGAAACTGGGATCCCACATGTGACATCCTTTTTGATTTTTCTCTTTTGGACTTATTGAACAGTTCTTAAATAGCCTCACTAAACAGGCTTCAATGGTTGCATCTGTCAGAGGTTTGAACTACAAGCCAAACAAGGCTGCCTTTGTATTGACCATTTTGTTCGCTCTAAGTTTAGAGGGAGAACCATTGCTCAAAATTGGTGGAAAGATGCAGGAGATTGACTGCTTTTGGAGGAGAAAGATCATTTGTTGTCCTCCTCTTTCCATCCAGTAATTTCAGTCTCCCTTACTTTCTCTCAAAAATTCAGTGTTGGATGTAAATTAAATCTAAGTATTGCCAAAAGCCTTCACACAGAAAACAGTGGATTGTATCAGAAAAGTTTCAAATGAAACCTTGAAAAATATCTATAACGTAAATAGAAAGGGGGAGAAACTAACCTTTCTCACATTTTACAGCTTTTTGTTTCTTAGTGTAAATAAGCGCTTGCTCGCAGTTTTGATTCATTATTCCAGGTCAGAACTGAGAACTGTTTAAATATTAATGTTGATTTTCTGTCTAATTTGAGTTCACTTATGTTATTTCTAAAGCAGCAGGAGGTTCAAAATGGCTGTTTATTAAAAAACAGGTTAAAGATGGCTGACACTTTGTGCAGATTAAAAATGTCTTGTAATACTGTAATCTAATGTATGCCAGCCAATGGCATGGTTAAAAGTGTTGTGTAGTGTTTGCCCTCTTTAAGAATCGGAGAGAGAGAACAGATGCTTGATTTGAGGCATCAACTTTCTAGTCAATTGTCCCCAAAAGATGCAAGCCTTATCTTTCACCAGCATCTGCCCAGTAATTTACAATTTAAAAAAACTGCACAAAAAAGTGGTAACCAGCAGTCTTGTACCTCTGAGTGCACAGTGGAGTGGGAAGTTGCTACCTTTTTGGTATTTTTTTTTTTTTCTGAGTGAGGTTGGAGCACGGCTTTACGTAAGATGCACCGTTAATTTTTGTTTTTTTTTAAACCACCTTGGTTCAAATCTAATGAGTCCTTCCTTGTCCTCAGCACTTAACCCTTTAATATAATAAGTGTATAATTGCTTTTTTCTGATATTTGCGTAATTATAACTGATAATCTCTTGTGTGAATTTCTGAGGAAAAGCAGTTATTTTACACTATTTTTCTTGTGCTGGCTTCATTGTCATTGGGTCAGCTTTGCTTTTTGGATTAAGTGCTGGGGGTGGGCTTTCGAATATGCACTGTTTCATATCTGGCGTCATTATGCCCCTAGACCATGTGGTCATTTGTTAACCTAAATTTCGTCAGCTGATTCTGAATCGTCTTATGCTTGAACAGTAGAGGGTGACAGTGACTGATTTGACTCGTTGGAGCCATTTAGATCTTTTTGAGTGTTACCTTTTTAAAACCTGAACGCAAGTGGCTACTGTGGTTCCCTCAACTTACTCTTCCAACTGGACAGTGGTAGTTGCAGGAGGTTTCGTTGACTTGTAAAAGACTTCAATGCTCTTGCATATTTCAGCTTTAGATTTAAGGCCTTAGATCTCACATGACAGTCTCTTTAATGCCCTTGTTTGCCTTCAGTTTCATGGATATTTCAAACAAGTCCAGTTAATACTCTATACCCAGGCTCCCAATAAGTGTGTGTGAGTGTGCGAGTGTGTGTGCATGAAAGCATAAATGGAAAAGACGGGGTTTTCTTGAGTTTGAGTAATAACTAGGTTGGGTTTATGAGGAAAGGAGAATTTAAATTAAGAGAAATTGTCACTGTATAGACGTCAATCTGATACTTCATTCTCTGTATCTGTTTTGTTTGTTTTTTTGACTTGGAAAAATAAAAAGTTTGACTAAATTGTTCATTTGTATTTTTTTAACATGGCTGTTGGCTGTGTTATGATTAACCTTAAAAGAACAGGTCACCTGAAAAGTTTTTTGTCTATATAATGGTTTGAAGTGACAAAATTAAGGCTTAGACCTAATTTTCTTTCATAAAACATTCATTAAAGAATCCTTCATTCAATACGACATTGTGCTCCAAGATAAGTTTTGCAGAAGTAACTTGTAGCACAATGTCATATTGAAATGAATTGGTGAACTGCATGTCATTGTTCACTTCAATTTGGTGTCACATAACTTGTGACAACAGTCTGTGTTTGGGATGAACTTCTGTTTTACAGCCTGTTAAACCTAGGAAGAGCGATTTCCGTAAGAGCACCATTTAATTTTGTATGCTCTGTTATCAAATTTCCCATTTTGAATTTCTAAATGAAGATGTGCAATTTGTGTATTTCTTTACATAGACATGCCTCTTGTTCCAAGGTACCTGAGCCAATATTACAGACATTTTATGCCTTACAGGTTCTTGTTTTCGATAAACCACTGAAACCACAGTCCAACCCCTGGGTTTCCTGTGCTCTTATAAATGTCTGAGTGAATGCAGTCAGTCACAGCCACTGAGTGTGCATGCCTAGCTGCATTTTTTTAGTTAACAATTTTTAGCTATGACTATGGCTTATTACATTCATTTCTTGTGTCCACGGGCAAGCCCTGACATTATCATGAATGCTTTGTGACTGACTGGGTGTGACTCATATATATATAACAAGAGAAACGGAGAAACCTCTCTGGCTAAATGTGATTTTTAGATATTTTCTACTCTTTCAGTCCACACAGTCCAGGTCTTCCTGCAGTCAAATTTAGTCAAAACAGGCCATGCATTTGTTGGAACTATTAACAAATCTGTGAATGTCACTCTCTGTGTCTTTGCCTTTTTCCCTCATTTTTTGACATCTGTTTGTTTAGGCGGGGGTGTATTCAAGGGGGCTGGTCCAGAACTAATGCAGGAAGTGATTTTGTTCACATTTTCTCTTCTCTCAAATTCTCTTCCTTTCTTTCTCGAAACTGCAGGGTTCTCCAACTTCAACAGCAGCAAGGTAAGCACTGTAAATCTGTAAAACTGCACAGAAACTCACAGATTATACATGCATAACCCTCAAGACTAGGCTGTGCCAAAACTGTTCTGCCAAGTTCATTCTAGAGCAAAGTAACTTAAAGCAGAGAGAACTTTAAGCAAGAGCGACACTCCCAAAGCTCCACACCTTAGTCCTTAGGCTCACATCTAGCTTATTTCTTAAAGTAAATGTCCACTCAAGGGGTTGCATTTGAAAATGTGGTTGTTTAGAAATGCTGCTCATTAACGTTTTAAACATAAAGGTTAGTCAAATATTTTGTACATCTTGATCTTGTCTTTGAATTTTTAAAATAAGGAGCTTTGTGAGTATCTAAAATGAAATGCATTTACAGAAATAGCTTGTGTTTTCTTGTACACTAAACAAACCCTCCATTGAGTGATTGTTATATGATAACACTTTGATTGCAGTTCTTTTTAAGAAAAAAATATTTTTATGGCTCCACCCTTGTCTCTTGCAATTTATCTGTTCACGATCTACTTGCATGTCTCCAATGAAAGATATAGGCTATAACAGATTATTTATCAGTTTGCCTTAACAATTTCTTTATCTGTTTTTTCATCTCACTTTGCTTATTTAACTGCTTTATCATCATTTGTTTTCTCTGTTATGTAATAATGCTGTGGTAATTTAAAATTTAATTACGCTGACCGGTCATTGGCGTGTTTTTTTTATTTTATTTATGTGCCACTCGGCCAAGCTCATATTGTTAACCAACATTTTATTAAGAATTATTAGAGATTTGTGTTAAAATTGAAAAAAACAAATGTGTTGGATGAGCCACAAAATATATGTTTTCAAAATTCGTAAACAATAGTTAAAAATTTAAATTGTAAGTTAATAACTGTCTTGACTTGGTAATGGTTTTGCATATGGTTCTACCATTGGTTCATAGTTTCTGGAAACTATAATTTTTGGTCTACATTAACTGGTCATTTGCATTTGTTTTGTAATTTATGAGCCACTAGGCCAAGCTCCTATTGTCAGCCTACAATTCATCAAAAATCATTAGAGAGCTGTTAATACAAAGAAACGTATAGAATTTCAGCTAATTCATTGGATGAGCCACAAAAATGGTGTCAAAACTAATAAATGATAATTCAATTAATAACTGTCTTGACTTAAAGTTTTGCGTACGGTTCTACCACTGGTTCATAGCCTCTGAAAATGTGAACTTTTTGTTTTAGAAACAAAAGCCATGTTTTAAAGTGTTTCCTCCATCGACTCCCTCTGACGAGTGGAGGAAAGATGGATGGTGCCTTGCCGTAATTATCAAGCTAGTGTTTAGCGTTTGTCAGGCAACCCGACTCTCCTCGCTGTGGGCCATACTCGGCAGGGCCGCTCGGATTATTCCCCCGTGTCCAGTTACTGGACACATATAAGCTAACCAGGCCAGGTAAACTCACACACACTGGAACAGGCAGAATGGAGCTGGACTCAGAAAGCATGCCGGAGCAGGCCGAAGGGGTTTTACAGTTAAGTGGACAAGTGTGTTTCGTAGCTTTGCGTGCACTCTTTACTTATCATGGGAGACTACAAGCTTCTGTTGTCATCACTGTCTTCACATTATGCGCATGGGCCCCCATTCCACTATCCTGCGCTGTACCTGTATGTTTGTCATATTTCATATTGTTCTGTAGTAGATGGCATACTACTATTTTCAGTGCAGCAAAAATCTTGTGTCCCAACATTGGTGACCACTGTTTAAAATTTAAAGTGAAAGTGTGTATTCTTTTCAGTGCTAAAATGCTAAAATCTTTGTATACATAGAGACAACTACAAGTAAACCATTTGTAGGTTGATTTACAGTAGAAGTGTAACACTGAAGCTGTTTGCTTCACTCCCAGCTCACAATAGTGACACTCGGTCAACCAATGGTGTGGCAGAGGGGGCAGCATTATTTGTTTGTTGACCAATGGAAAACGGGAGGAGTGTTTAGGAAACATGTCTGAAAACCAACAACATGCATACCTCTCTATAGTAAATGAAAAGCAGTGCGTTAAATTACTATGCCCGAATTAGTAGTATTCATACAACACTAGGCTGAAGTGCGCATTTAATAGACAACTTTGCACTGGCAGCTTGGTGGATGTAGTACATCTGGATTACATTCATACTAAACACATACATACATTATATAACATTTTTAACAGTCACAAATTAGTTATACTTAAATCGTAGTACCTACCCTGAAGCTGCGTCCGAATTTGCATGCTGTCTGAATAGGTAGGCCTATTACACTTGTTAAGAACTTCGCGATTGCTAAAAAGTAGTTCTATGTTTGTGTGTAGTATGAATGAAATCCGGACATACTACATCCACCATGTTGTCATTGCCATGTTACTTATGGATGTCAGTTGCGTTGCTTCACTGCTATTCACAAATCTTCTAATGTGGCCTCATGGGATTGTAAAGTCTCCATTGGATGCGCACTTCAGAATCTCACTGGAAGTAGTAAATCATCCGGGTACTTTTCGCCTGCTGTTTTATAAATACTATTAATTTAGACACACTACTCTTTTCGAGTACTGTTTTTCGCCTACTAAATAGTAGGGAATATTCGGACAAGGTGACAGTATGCGATTTCGAACACAACGTTATTCTTGAAATTACACGTCATCGTTAATGAATATTTCCCTTTCTTATATTATTTTAGTGCTGTCAAACGATTAATGGCGATTAATCTCATTCAAAATAAAGTTTTTATTTACATAATATATGTGTGTGTGTGTGTACTGTGTATATTTATTAGTTCTATGTATATATAAATACACACACATGCATGTATATATTTAAGAAAAATGTTTTGTTTTTATATAAAATATTTATATTTATATATAACATAAATTATATATGTATATACTGTATATATACACACATGTAAATATTTTTAAAATATATACATGTATGTTTGTGTATTTATATATACATAATAAATATACACAGTACACACATATTATGTAAATAAAAACTTTATTTTGAATGCGATTAATCGTTTGACAGCACTAATTATTTTATATTACATCTTATTTTCATATTATAACGGTTATGATTTGAGTTAATTACGCGGATTCTGAATGGTAATGACCACGGAAAGGGATCATTAGCTCCATGTCTGCAATTTTGTTCATGAATAGGTGTTGCATCCTGTTTCAAATCAGACAGTAACGTGGATCTGGCCCTTGTAATCCTCAGTTATTATTATTTTTGAAGATTTTGTGTCGGTGTGTGCCAGCTTGCATGTTCTTTGCCCTGTGGGTTTGCATGACTCACTGTAGTTGTGCCTGTCATACACACTTTTGACCACTTTGCTTAAACTGAGACACTTTCACATCTGCTTACATGAGAAGCCAGTATTAGTTCCTGCTTTACACCTTGCTGTAGTGTGAGGGTGGTGTGTTAAAGCGCTCAATGAAGTAGAGCTGTTAGAACACTGAAGTCAAGACAACATGTCTTTGTTTGTTCATGACATGGAGGGCACATGTAACTTCTGTCTAATCAGATTAATTGCTTAATGTATGGCTCTCACAAGAGCAGGTTAACCAAACTCTCTTCGTGCTCTACCACACTTCATCATATGATCATTTTGAAAAGGTTTTGATGATGTTTTATGACTGAAACCGTCTAGCTCACAACTCATTACATCCTCTATCTTCTCTAGAAATGACAGTTGCTAACTGACTAGATTTTAATATAGCATATCTTGTAAATTCTTTAAACCGAACATAAAATTTGTGTCATAAAGTGATGAAGAACTAGGAGAAGCCAAAACCGAAACACAATATTTATGAGGGGGTAGTTCCCTGCTAGTGCTTCCTTGTAGTTTATGAGGTGCCATGCCCAAATGGTGACTAAACAGAAAATGTGGCACCAAATGAACAGATAAAGAGGGAGGAGCAGTGTCATTCAACTCTGTCATAGCTGTTTAATTTATGTGTGTTCACAACAGTGACTATGTGAGCAAATTCCTTGGCATTGTGAAACTGGACGTGTCTGGCTCTCTCTATGGCATGTCTTAAAGTCTTCTTTACATGAGAGTGAAGTAATGCATCTCTGTTCTAGAGCTCCTGTCAGTGTCAGAACATCACAAGAGCATCCTAATTAGACTGATTGATTTATTTGTACCATGCCAAATAAATATATAAAACAATCTGAAATCAGATGTCTGCTGACTAGTCTTTTTGGGGTCTTAATTTATCTGTTATTCTTTTTTGATTCTCCCTCCTCGCCACTTTGTGTTTCTCTGCAGAATGCTCCCATTTCAGGCCGCTCCAGGACAGTTTGGGGATGAGGTCAGGCAGCCGGGACTGAGATGTTGGCGAGTGGAGAAGATGAAGGCTGTTCCCCTGGCCCAAGGTGAGGTGGGGGCTTTCTTCAACGGTGACTCCTACCTTGTGCTGGATAACCGGGGTGACCAGGGAGCAGACCTCCACATGTGGATTGGTGAGATGATAGCTGCTGATTTTCTCTATTCATTATTTTGTTACTTTCATCTGTGCTGTCTGAAAGACACAGGATAGACACTCAGTATTTAGGGTAACATTATTTAATACTTTTAATAATAATGTCATATGTACAGTAACTAAATATGAATTTATTTATTTTTTAAAAATGTTATTATGATTATGATTTTTTTTTTATGATTATGTTGATGGTTTTAAAGGGACAGAAGATGTGGCTTAAAAACACATGAGCACCTCAACATTTATTTAACATGCCGATGACTTCAAGAGTATTTATTCATTCATTATTTTATTTATTTATTTATGTTTGTTTGTTACTTTTAAAGTTTGACTATCACTATGGACAGACATGGTCACTACACTGTTGTTTTATGGAAAAAAATTATGCACAAAGAGTCTTCAGAATACGTTCGTCTTCAGACTCTTTTATTTAAATAAATAAATATTTTTGTTACATTTGAAGCTTGAAAGACATGGTCATTATGAATGTTGTTTTATGAAGATTCTTTAACATCTTTTATGTTTTGCAGAAAGAATTTACATTTTTTTTGTAGAAATATCCATATTTAATATTCAGTATTGGACATTTTATCAAAACTAACAAGAAGACTACACAAACACTAGTACCGATGTATCATGGTATCATAATTGTAAAATACACAGCAAGTTAAAAGAAAGAAATGAAGTCCTGAGACTCCTGACCTGTCAGGATTAGTCAGTCACGATTCATTCTCATCATGTAGCAGGGTATGGGGTCTGAAAGACAACAGAGAGACAATAGCCACTGAGTTAAATGATACGCTTGATCAGACAGTCGAGTGGGCCTGACCCAGTCAGAGTGAGCCCACAGAAAGATGGGATTGAACGGCTGATGCACATGAGAGAGGGATTTTTCCCAAGGGAAAAAGGCATGGGCGGGTATTTTCATAGCCCATTAATGTTTCAGCAGGCCCGTGACAGGACCTCAGTTAGGTCTATTGTCTTATGGTGTATCCGGTGCTTTAGGTAACACAAAGCTGGATGTCAGCATGATGAGCCATCTTCTCCCATGCCTTCTTGTTAGCCATGCCTCATCCATAAACACCCTCATCTCTTCTTTACTCAGAATACCTGGTCTCAGTTCCTAACCCCACCATATCATTCACTCATGAACCTTCTACATGTACCACCATGTTCTGAACATCCACAGACCTCTTCAAGTATGATGTGTACCTAGTGCCATGCGTTATTTTTTGGCTCTGCCACAAACCAGGGCTGCTTAATTAAAGGGATAGTTCATCCAAAAATACAAATTCTGTCATTTACTCACCCTCAAGTTGTTCCAAGCTTGTATGAGTTTCTTTCTTTTGTTAAGCACAAAAGAAGATATTCTGAAGAATGTTGGTAACCAAACAGTTGACGGTAGCCATTGACTTCCATAATATGGAAAAAAATACTACGGAAGTCAATGGCTACCATCAACTGTTTGGTTACATTATACCTATATTTTTCAAAATATCTTTTGTGCTCAACAGAAGAAACTTGGAACAACTTGAGTGTGAGTAAATTATGACAGAATTTTAATTTTGGGGTGAACTATCTATTTAAGGTAAAAACCAAAATCTTGATTATTTAATAATTATTATTGAGATCATGGTTGTTTTACAGTTACTTTGTAAAATTTGGACACATCATGCTTTTATTGAATTAAAGAACACTTGAACCTAAAGTATACTTGTGTTGAAAAACAAATACAAACAATGTTAAATAAATTAATAAATAAATATTCACCGTGATTGAAAATAAAATTTGGTTAATCGCCCAGAACTACCACAAACTGCTTTTCTTTTAGGTCAAACAGCACAGCGTTTGGTTTATCAGACCGAAACACTGTTGCTCAAAGTCTAATTGTGCAGATAGAGGAAGTGGTTGCGTTGGAGGCATCTCACACAGGGCTGAACTGTGCAATATTGCATGAGTGTTAACACACACATCGTTTCCAGGGGCAACCATGCTGACAGAATGATTTAGCTGTTATGCCTCATTGCTTTCTCTTATCTGTTTTCGCTGACTTTTTTACTGGCATGTAAAAGAGGACGTTTGTAAACTGAATTATTTATGTGAATTCCATATTATGTTGAAAAGGTTGAATATATATTCATGTTCTCTCTTCTTCTTTCTCCTTTTTAGGAGAAAAATCGTCTCGTGATGAACAGGTAGCTTGTGCCATGTTGGCTACACAGCTGGATAACTTCCTGGGTGGAGATCCGGTCCAGCACAGGCAGGTTCAAGGCTACGAGTCCCCAGAGTTCATGAACCTCTTCCCCCGAGGTGTCAGCTATAAGGTGAGACATGAGATAATGTTAACACACACAACCACACAGGAAAAAAGGTACGAAGCTGCCACTGGAGTGGTACCCTAAAGTAAAAAAGCTACATCTTTCTACCTTATTTACCCTTAAAAGGTACAAAATACTAACTTAAATGTACATATTAGTACCTAAAGTGTTCATAATAGCCTGCGTACCATTTGAAAGGGTACTGCTCCAATGACAGTTTTATAACTTTTTTTTCTGAGAGAGCACATATATACAAACAGACATGAAATAAAAATTAACTGATTGTAACAGTTATACTGTATGCATAATTAAATTAAAAGCGTTTATGTTCTTTGCAAAGTCACACTCTTTTGTTTCTACAGGAGGGAGGTGTGGAGTCTGGCTTCAGAAGAACACAGTCTGGATCTGGACCCGTTCAGAGGTTATACCAAATCAAAGGGAAGCGTAACATCAGAGCCAAAGAAGTGGGTTTGAGCTGGCAGAGCTTTAACAAAGGGGACTGCTTCATACTCGACCTGGGCGAGGTGTGTGTATTTGTGTATGTCTATTGACTATATATGTCGTACACTTCCATTCAAAAGTTTGGGGTCAGTAACATTTTATTTTTTTTTAAGAAATTAATACTTTTATTAGGCAAGAATGCATTAAATTGATCAAAAGTGACAGTAAAGACATTTATAATGCTATAAAATGTTTCAAATAAATACTGATCTTTTGAATTTCCCATTCATCAAAATGTCCTGGAAAAAAATGTATGCAGTTTTCACAAAAATATTAAGCACCACAACTGTTTTCAACACTGATGATAATTAGTTAATGTTCCTTGATCACCAAATGAGCATATTAGAATGATTTCTGAGGGATCATGTGACACTGAAGACTGGAGTAATGGCTGACATTTACTGGAATAAATGACATTTAAAAAATATTAACTTATAAAACCGTTCAATTTAATTAATATTCCAAACCATGTAGCTTTTATTTGAAATGAATATCTAAATCTTTTTATTCTGCAGACGATTGTGTCATGGATAGGATCTCAGGCAAACATCTTTGAGAAGCAGAAGGTGAGGGAGATCGCCGCTCTGATCAGAGACACAGAGAGACACGGCAAAGCCCAGATCACTAACATCAGTGAGGGAGAGGAGACACAGGAAATGCTACAGGTAACAACATGCCAGTGTATTTTGGCAAAAAAAAAACATTGTTGAACTCTGCCCTTCTGTGATTCTTTAGCTTTACACTTCTCTAGAATCCCACACTGTAAAAAATTATTGTGATTTTAACAGTAAAAGACGTTCAAAACAGATATTAACACTTCAATATGTTGGTTTATTAACATTACATCAGTTAATAAAATACGGTATTTTATTGTGAATTTAAGTTAAGTCTGTAAAACCTAAAATGTTGCTACCATATTTTTTACCCACAGCTGCCGGTATTTTACCGTAAATGTCACAGATTTTTTTTTTTACAGTGCAGTTCAGTCCCCGGTTTTCTGAAATCACCTGTCACAGTTTGCTTGTCTAAAATCTCCCTCAGTACCCATAAGGAAACAACAAATTGTGCTAAAGTACATTCACCGGGTGCTGTAATGCTACCTAAAATGTCACGATTCTAACCAGGCCAGACAGTGATTAATCGTTTCTGAATTATTTAAATATTGGTGGACGGAGACTAGTGTACACTGAGTTTTTAAAAGCTTAGCTTAAAAGTGTGCTATAAATATATAATGCTCATAAAGGCTGTTGAAATTAAGAGGTTTGGACCCAGAAGCAGTGTCAGGTTAAGAAGGTTAAGTTTGTGGGTGTTGATTTGTTTATTTATTTTTTATTTATTTGCACTCAAATTAAAGCAAAAGATCTTTTCTGTCTTCTGTTACAAAAAAAAAAAAAGGTTCTTGGTCCAGTGCCAGAGCTGAAAGAAAGCACTCCAGAGGAGGACAGCCAAGCAGATGCATCCAATATTGCCTCCCTCTACAAGGTACCACAACCCACAATTAACCTTGTATTTATTCATCTAAATTGTGGAAAGTCCATAGGACTGTATGTGTGTGTTAGAATGAATCCTAGCCATTAGGTATCTCATCCATACCTATTATGGATGAAATTTCCTTAAAGGGGTCATATGATGCAATTTCATTTTTTCCTAATCACAACGCACTGGATAGCTGGCCAATCACAGCACACCTTGCTTTTTCAGACCGATGAGCTTTGTAAAAATCGACACGTTTCAGAAGGCGGGGCATAGAGGAGAAACAATAATGTACAGTATGTGGAAAATAATGTGTTTTTTTTTACTTTAAACCACATAAACACATTTCATTACACCAAATACACAAAATAATGTTCTTTTTAGCAGCATCATATGACCCCTTTAAAGGTCTAAAAAACATACCTTGTCATTCCATTTCATGTGCATCAAGTAAGAAATTCTTCATAGGTTTCAGATGCAACAGGGTCGATGAAGTTGACCAAGGTGTCAGAGAAAAGTCCATTTGCCAAGGACTTGCTGGTACGTGATGACTGCTTTATCCTGGACAATGGGGCCAATGGAAAAATCTTTGTTTGGAAAGGTAAGAAAATTGTGTATGTTTATCCTAATAACTTAGAATGCAGCTAAAATAGTTTAGTTTGGCCTGTATTTGTCTGGTAAATGAACCTTTTTTTTAAAGAAATGAATACCTTTTATTCCGCACAGATGCTTTCAATTGATCAAGAGTGACAGTAAAAAATACTTCTACATTGTTACAAAAAAAATCTATTTCAAATAAATTCTGTTTGTTTGAACTTTCTATTCATCAAAGAATTCTCAAAAAAGTCTCACAGTTTTCACAAAAATGAATAAAGAAATAAATAAAGCTGCACAACTGTTTTCAACAATAAATGTTTCTTGAGTACCAAATCATCACATTGAATTGATTTCTGAAGGCTCATGTGACACTGAAGACTGGAGTAATGGCTACTGAAAATGTAGCTATGCAATCACAGGGATAAATTGCATTTTAAATATTACAGCAGAAAATTATTATTTTAAATTGTAGTAATATTTCACAGTATTACTGCTTTTACTGTATTTTGATCAAATAAATGCAGCCTTGGTGAGCACAAAAAAACAACAAAAAAACCCCCCAAACTTTTGAATGTAGTGTACATACATGCATATGCGCAATTTCAAGGAAGTATTTCACTGAAAATAAGTTGTTGTAAAAAGGTTGTAAAATGTTTTTGTCGTTCATTGGCAGGAAGTGGAGCCAATGCAGAAGAGAAGAGGGCAGCTCTGAAAATGGCAGATGACTTCATTCAGCAAATGAATTACCCCAAGATGAAAACACAGGTCAGCTAATGCTGTTGTGCCTGGCTTAGTTTGACTGCTTAAACAGATTGAACTTCCGTTTGGTGCTGCAAGTTATGTGCACATAAAATTCTGATTATAATGAGGGTGAGTGATTTACTATTAGATATGTACAATATCGGTCTTCTAACTTCATGCAGCATACGATCTTGCCAGTGGTCTACAAAAGTATTCTATGGTTTACTATTCTATGCTCATTGTCTTTGTTTAGTTTTTTGAGGCATTATGCAAAAGAATTAAAAATCTTGATTTTATAACACCATCCCTCACCTCATAAATAGATACCAGACCCTCTGTAATCAATAAATGTTTTTTGTCTTACAGGTGGAGATTTTACCACAGGGCAGAGAGACTGTTATCTTTAAACAGTTTTTCCAAAACTGGAATTAACCCGCACTTCATTGCATGATCGGAGAATAAACTGTACTCAACCAGCTGTAATTTACTTAAATAAGATCACAGAGATACTACATTATAAACAAATGTACAGCTTTATTAAATAAGATCAGCTTTTATTCATTGAGGGTTACAGTAAAAATGCATATGAGTGAGAGAGGCTTTACTATTTGTCTGTTACCATATTTTTTTTAAGGCTTTTAAAAGGTGTTTATATTGATTAATACAAATTTATTTTAAAGAGCTTTTAATTATTTTCCTCTATTTTGATTAAGTAAAATCTATTTTGCAACCTTCCTAACCACAAACCCCGACGTAGATACCACTTCTACTTAAAATCAGAATAATGCTACTAACCATTTTTCAAGCCAATGCACAATTTCTCAGGCTGATTTTTTTTTACTCATTTTGTGTATGTAATTGGAGCATGGCAATAAAAAAGCATATGCAAAAACAGGAGAGATTTCTGGGATTATTTCTCAGACGTGCAATTGTGCTAATGCTCTGGAATAGCATTAACTCTGAAACAAAAAAGATAAGATGACACAGAAGTTACAGCAGTTAAAGTTCATGTGAATTATAGCCTGCTCTGTTATGACGTCTTTTTATTATGTGAACTATGTAGCTTGATTTTTATTCTAGACATCAAAATTGCATTTTTAGCTAACTTTATAAAATATGTATTGACATCAAACAATATAATAGAAGTCAAACACTTTTTAACTCCCCACAGTCTAGAAATGAAATTAATTGATTAAATATAATGCCATTGAAATGACAAATAAGTAGAAATGTCTCCTCGTGGCTTTATAGACATTAAATGTTTCTGTATAAAACGCATGTTGTGTGCAAGTCTAATTGTGTTTATTTAAATGAGTCAAGTTGAAAGTGCTTATAATCGTTATGTGATTTTTTTTTAGTAGTTATATTTTAATTCTATTTAAATTAAAATACAAATTACAATTCCGCGTCCTGTTTGCTACCTCAAATCAAATTCAGTTTAACTGGAGCAATAAAGTATATTTCCCCAAATCATTTCTGGTTAACGCGAAAAAATAAACTAAACATGGGGAACATATGGACAGTTTGAAAGATTCATGAATTAAAAGTTGGAAAATGTCCATTACCACCACAAAATAATTTCCAAATTTTTCCATCTCACCCTTATGGAATTTTAGGGTGTGAAAAGTTCATGCCATTAGCTGTAGCTGTATCTTCAGCAGTTGCAATAATCAACATTCCCGCCAAAAAGGTCAAGCATCATTACATGTTTGGCTGTGATAATATAGATACTTGCGTATGAACAAACACCAATGAGATTTAAAGAAACTGTCATGAAATGCATATCATGCAGGAACTTACTTTATTGGCTTTCCGGGAATTTGATCCGGGATCAAACGATCATACGTTTAACTCTCTCACATGTGGATAGCATTCATTTTTTGATAGTTATACAACCTGTTTACAGTCATATAACCATCCATGTTTTATACTGGCTACTAAAGCCATGCAGAGGAAGGATGCTCACACAAATGTGAGGTCTTTTGAGTATTATGCAAAAGGTTCATCTGATGAACAACTCCACATACAATCTGTTAGTGAGTGTTCAGTGAATCAGTAAATGCACATGTAGCATGATAGTTCATGCATGATATGCAGTGTGTGAGTGTATTCACTCTCCTTTGTTGGCATCATGGCACTTTGACTACTCTCTGAATCGTTGCCAGGAAAGACTTTATCTCATCACGTAGCTTTTCTTGCTCTCCACCTCATACAGTCATGACAGTAATAATTCAGGTCCAAAGTCCAGACTATGCAGGCAATGAACTAAAACCAGGGATGAGAGAGCGCCAACGTTCAGTTTGACCAGACACCCTCAGCGTTCACTTGCCTCCCCAACACTTCATCATGGGTAAGTCTCATTTGAGTGTCATGCATGGCTTTTATCATGATGTCAATTACAAGGTGCCATTACTAAGAAATTAATATTATTAACTGCTTTGATAGAAATATTGTGATTATTATTACATTTATGCATTTGGCGGACACTTTCATCCAAAGCAACTTATTTTGCATTCAAGCTATTTATGAGTTCATGCATTCCTTGGGAATCAAGCCCATTATGTTATCAACAGGAGTAATTATAATAATGATTATTGTTATTGTATTATTATTATTATTATGCTTTTCATCATCATCCAGATTTACTGATTTTTAGTAAAACATAATAACACTATTATTAAGTTAATTTGCATTGATAATATAAATACATCCCTCTAAAAAAAGTTATAACTTTTTTAAAATATCTCTTTTATAGGTGAACAGGCAAAGACTGTGAAGAGCATCCTGAAGGACAACAGTATGGCTCTTATACATGTTCTCTTTCTATTTCTTAATATTACACAAGTAGAGCTGTCTGTAGTGCATGCTTGTGTTTCTGTTTAACTGTACCACATTACATTCATTTCAAACTGGAACCACAGTCATACGAAACTAATTAAGTCTGAATCCTTCCATCTTTCTTTTCCTCTGCCCGCAGTGCTCCAGAAGCAGAGTAACTCTGTTGGGGTCGTGCGCTGGACACTATCAGAGAAAGATATTCAGGTCCACAGTTCTGCCCCCACCAGCCCCTTCAAGAACATTAGTGGATTTTCTACCCGTTCACAGGTAATACTAAATCACTCACTGATGTTATGTGGTAGATCAATGTTCAGCTATGATCACAATAACTTGTACACCACACTCTTGGTTATTATTTTGTGTTTGTTTCCAGCAAAGGCAACGTCAGCAAGGTCTGAAAGATCTCCGGAGCTTGGATGAGTGCATCAGATTCATAAACCACTGGAAGCAACAGGTGGCACAAGTCTGCAAGGTAGACCATGGATTATTTTACTATTTTACCAGTATACTATTCTTACAAAAATAAAAATAAAAAGTCCATTATTGCCAAAAATGACAGAAAACAAGTAATGACAAGAAAAAGAGTAATGAAATATAACAATAACAAATAACAATAAAATAGTATTAAAATAATTATTTTAAAATTGTAATAGCATTAAAATAATATTAAAAAACTGTGTTTGTGTGTGTATGTGTGTGTGTGTGTATATATATATATATATATATATATATATATATACAGTATATATACAGACAGATGTGTTTAACAGCTTAAGTAATAGTTTCTTGGAAACTCCTCTTCGCGTGCAAACTCAGTGGCAATCAATGACTTTTTATTATCCATGCTATGATATGATAAGTGTTGCCATGTGAGAAATTTATGATGCTAGATGATTAGTTTATGTTTTCCCAGGGTAACCGATAACACCTATATCAATAACCTAGCAATTCTGCATGTGATATTCTGGGCCTTGTCTCACACTATGTATGTGGTGAACAGTTTTCAGATAATATTTCAGTTATTTATTTCCATTTTATATAACAACATCAAAGTAAGTTATTTAATATCATCTGTAATATCATACTTATTTATTAATTTTTTTCAAATACAGTCTCAATGGGTCTACATGAATATGGCTGTTTTTAAGTATCAGAGAGAGGGGCATTGCTGGATACGAGCACTGGAAGAATTCGATAAACATTTTGTCTCTGACATCAAGAACAAAAATTGCATCAGGGAGATGGTAAAGGAAGAAAGATTTTAGGGCTACACTGATTTTAGACCGATAGTGATAAGCCAAAGTTTGTAGTCATGTTATGGTCAATAACCGATAAACAGACAATATGAAAACAATATCTTTACTATTTTGTTTAAATAAACAAATGATAAATCACTAAGAACTAAAATCATTTTAAATGCTACAAGTAAATTTAGGTATCACAACATTATAATGTACAGTATGAAAAATGGATATTCATTTTAAAATTTGCTAAAAAATTACATTTGACAGTGTAATTAAATTTTCAGTGTTTTTAAAGATTAAGTGAGCATTAGATGACGGCAAATGTAAAAATACGGGAAATGAAAATCAACTGATAACAAACATCTAAAATCATCTGATAACCGTATTTGCTATCTATATATATGACACATTCATAAATGTGTGTCTGTGATTTACAGAATGAGGATGATCCTGGTGAAGGGTGCAGCAGGCAGGCAGAGCGTCAGACAGACCCCAGAACTGAGCGCAGTCTTGAAGAGAGTCGCAAGCTTATTGTGCAGTGGGCCAGTGAACTTCAAAGTGTAGACAAGGTGAAATTTACTATACTAAAAAACGACAAACGTCTCAATCATACTGTTCTGTTAATCATGGCTTGCTCAAACTAAGCTTTCTTTGTGCCTGTGTGAAACCCAGCTGTCTGAAAAGCATCCGTGGATAAAGGAGAGGATTGATCAAGAGGAGGAAGAGGACACAAAGAAGGATAAAGATCAGAGTGAGGTGGTACAGAAGAGGATCACGCAGTGGGCCAAAGAGATACAGAGTGTGTCAGAGGTGGGACAGCATGCATATCTATATTATCAGGTCTCTTATCCATTGTCACAAACACATTAAGTTGTCCTAAGTCCAGTCATGGTTTTCTGCTTTCGTGGAATTAGTTTATCTTTCAAAGTGTCCACTTGTAAAATGGCACTTTAATATACTGTGCATGTACATTTAACTAGCCTAATGGATAAGATAATCAGAAGTGATTATCAAAAGTATGTTATATTTGTTCTTTCTGTCGAAATGCAGAGCTCTGGAATGTTGGGAGATGAACTGGCACGGCTATTGCGTCTCCTGGGACTGAAGAAGAAGAAGCTGGTTTCCCTCATGCCACTGCTGGAGTTCATCACTTGGAGTTTGCTGAAAGAAGACAGCAAGGTTGGATGGCTATGAATGCACTTCTGTCACTATTTGTGCTTGGGACATGGTGTAGTGTAATATTGGGATTGTTTTGGAAAGTGCTGCCATTTTAATGAGGAAATGCCGATTATATAAATGAAAAACTGGAGACTAATATTTTGTCAATATTGCAGCACTTTATCTTATTAGGGAAACAAACAATAACACTGATTCACAAATAAACAATAGTTCCGTTCCTGTGATAGAATATGTAATATATGTTATATTTTCTTATCAGGGGCAAGTGTGAGGCTATAAAAATAAATTGCTTTAGAGATTGTGCTGATAAATGTATGGAATTGAAAAAATGAATTAATTCTTGTTGTTTAACGAGCAAAGTGCAAGTGAGCAGCATTGGTTTACAGCAGGTTGACCAGTTATTACCATCTTTGATGTTTAAGCATTTGCATTTGAGAGAATTTATTATGTACTGTACAAACAGTGACAGAAAAACATATCAAATTGTTTGTTTAAAAGTGATGAAAAATTGAATGATGATTTTAAAATCATAAATTAGCTGAATTACGGTTTGATCAGTGTGTTATCTGTGTGATAAACGTTTGGCAACAGGTCCACTTATTTGATTTGCAACTTCAAACAACAAAGTCTGTAAATACATCATATATCATGTCATTTTAATCCTAATGTACAGGATAAGAGATGTAGAGTGTCTCTTAGGATCCCTTTATTAAAATTGCTTGCTGCTAATTCATGTGTTTTATATTTATTTTAGGGCATGGTTCCTCATCTATGGCTTGCAGCTAAGCAACGCACCTGGAAAGCTGGTGAGGGATCTGAAATCTAACCTTAAATGAATAAAGCTGAAAAGTACACCAATGAATATTAATATTCATTTTGTAACTTTTTTTTCTTGGTTCTTTTTTGTTTTCAAACAGGCATGCCACGATACATCCCTAATTCAGGTAACTATAACTTTTATCAGACCCCATGGAGCACATTTGAGATATTAAAAAATGATAGCATTTCTATGACTTGCCAAAGGAGGAAAAAAATATTGAGAGATTCATTACGCTCGAAAGAAAGAAAGATGTCAAATTTTTTGAAGAGTTTAATAGTTGAATAGATGAAGAGTTGAATAGTTGAAATTTAATGCAAGGTAAAATAAAACAAAGTACAGTGTTATAAATGTACATTAATTAAAAAAAAAAAATTTAAATATGAAAAACTTTGCTAGATTTACGATGTTAATAACTGTGGGAATGTGTTATCAGTCTGTAAAAATGGTCCATAGGTACAATTTGCCATGGGAGTGTATTGGTCTAGCTGTCATGATGATTTAGTTTCTTAGCTAGTCAGTTGAGTATTAAAATGTGGTGTCTAAACTCAAGACTACAATATTTTTCTCTTATTTTTCAGTATGGAACTGGATTGTGAGTGCAGAAGGTAAGGTTATATCATATTTAAATGACATGCACAAAAACATTAACAAAGTGTTAAATGCATTAGTCCTAATGCCTTCACATCTTTCTCTCAAATAGCTGATGTAACTCTTGATCCCATGACCAACCAAACTTGGCTGCAGCTCTCTGATGACCACAAGAAAGTCCAGGAGGGCCAAACAGAGGCCAATCTGCCCTTCAGCCCTCAGCGATTTGATAGCTTGCCCTGTGTCCTAGGCTGGGAGGGATACATGAGTGGCCGTCATTACTGGGAAGTGGAATTTGCAAACAATGGTTATTGGAAAGTTGGAGTGACAACTGCTTCGTCAAAGAGGCATGGCCGCTTTCCAATGAATCCCTCTACTGGTTATTGGGTCCTGTGGCGCAGCACACGACAGTTTTTCGCATGCACCAATCCCGAAACAACACTGCCACTGCTGCTGGTGCCCCAAAAGATGGGAATATACACTGATTACGAGGAGGGACAGATTTCGTTTTACAATGCAGAGAACAAATCACACATCTACACCTTCACAGGACACTTTCGTGAGAAGCTGTACCCTTTCTTTGCCCTGCTGGATGGCAGGGGAGTTATAACCATATGGTCTCCTAAACAGCATAGCCGCTTTTAACAACAGAGCAGGTTTAAAAGATGATCTTTCATTTTGCGCTTCTGTTTGAACATTTATGCCTTAACAAATGATTAATTGGAACCCAATAAAAAGCTACTTCTAATAGCGACCTTTCCATTCAGACGAATCAACACCTTTGTGGGCTGGAACCCCTTAGTGAGAGCTATTAAAACTACTAAGTGATTCCTATTAGTCCCTCAAAATGATTGCTACACTTATGTCTCTCTTTATTCAATTATATAATTTATCTATGCATATTTTATGTGGCTCAATGATTATAAAAATGTATCTAAGCTTGTCTACTTTCATGTATGCAAGTAGCAGTATGTGTTTTGACACAAATTATTTATCTGAGTGTTGTCTGTTAATCCTGTAACCATAAATAAGATAACTACAACAAGATATGTATTAGGCTATATCAGTGTTTATGTGTAGGTAATGTCTATGCAATTGTTAATCATTTTATTTTTATAAGCTCTGAATGATTATACATGTGTGTTAATAAAACAAAATACAGGTCGCCATATGTCGTATTGCATATTGTTCTACTGTACAGAGAACACACCTGTAATTTATTATAACCTTTTATTAAAAAGTAGTCTTTCTTAAAATAATTTTATGTGGCCCTGTCCTCAGACTAAAGAGCAACGGGGCAAGCCTCCTTTTTATATATATATATATATACAGTATATATATATATATATATATATATATACATCTATCCACAGAAGGCTGCTGGACAGAGTAAAAATGCTGTGAGGAATCTGTTGATTAAAATATAGCCATATATAATCCTTTTTGCTATGCTTCAGGTTTACTTTTTTAAAAACTGAGGCAATGCTTGTTTGATTTGTTAAAAAATTCAGACTAGTGGTGTAACCAATCAGATCCTCTCTTTCAGCCGGGGGGCGGGACATTTAGTCGAACGTGAACCGTTTCCAATTTGTTGCAGCTGTGCTCATTTAAACCAGGGGCGCCTGCAGGATTTCATCTGAGGGTACGCACAGAGACACGCAGATATATTTTTTTTATTATTTATTTAATGAAGGCGTCTCTAGACACGTTAAAAACGCTTTTAACCCTTTAAACGGCAAAAGCAACGGAATGGTCAAAAGTCATCCATCTAGCGCATGTTCACATAGGCTATAAAACAACTGAAAAACAGCGCGGGTGGACACAAAAACACCGTTTCGGTGTGAATGGTCGCTTATTCACAGGACTCAGCTGAATTTTTTTTAGTTTGTAACTTTCAAAATGTAGTCTTTTGTTTCAGTTGTTTGTAGTTGATTGCCCACTTCATTCAGCACAGTTTGGTCTGTGTTCTTGTTTGTTTTGCTGGCTGAGAAACCGCTTCAGATGATTCAGCATAGGTGGAGGGTGAACCAACTCCAGGGTAAGGCTGTTAGCCTAATGTTAGTGTAATCAGTGTTGGGGAGTAACTAGTTACATGTAACGGCGTTACGTAATTTAATTACAAAATAAATGTAACTGTAATCAGTTACAATTACTAATAAAAAATGTGTAATTAAATTACAGTTACTTATGAAAATGTTAACGATTACAAAGGGGATTACATTTGAATATTTACACACATCCACATACAGATTTAATTGATTTATTTCCCAAATTGCACTAATTACTCTACGACATACGGCCCTATATAATATCCGCGATGCGGAAAACACATCATAAAAACGGAATTCCTATAGCCTAACGCGAATTCCTTATGACTACTGTAAGGTTAACCCTGCATGGTGTAAATGTTTGAAAATGATTAACAGTTGCAAATAAACATTCATTCGAAATGTATAAAAGTAACCAAAAAGTAATCAAATGTAATCAGTTACATTACTTTTATAAAGTAATTGAAAAAGTTACACTACTATTACATTTTAAATAGGGTAACTTGTAATCTGTAACCTATTACGATTCCAAAGTAACCTTCCCAACACTGAGTGTAATCTATTAACTAGGCGCATCATAATCCCGTCTTTTTAGGCAAGTACCAGATATGGGGGTGATGTCATAAAATATTTTAATACGACTGAAATTGTGTTTAACGTGATCACAGTTTAATAAAAAAAACATTGTAAGCTACTAATTATTTCATTATTTTATTTAATTTCCACTGTTATTCAAACAGCGAGTAAATTATATAGAGAAAGTGAGTAAAGAACATTTACATCACATTATCACTGACTATAGTTTAGTGTGAGTTTAAGCACTCTCAAAAAAAGTTATCACTGAAGCTGTCTACACTGCTCCGACTGTGCCCTCATCACACCACTTCTCCCCTGCCCCTCCGGAGGTGTGTGTGCACGTCACTGTTTGTCCCTATTTGCCAAAGACACGAAAGAGAACTCAATTTGGTATTTGCTTGCTGTCTGAGAGACGGCTTCCTTGTGTGCATATGGCAAGCCAAAGTATTCATATCAGTCATGTAGCTATGGGATGCGTAGCTGTCAGTCAGGCCCACCCAGTCAGTTGCCTCACAAGGTAGCCTAATGAGTGAGTTTTGTTGCAATTATCACAACACTTATCCTATAAATAAATTGTATTGTTTCTTGATGCTTGTTTGCAATATAATGATGAAGATAAGTTAGTTTTGTGAGTAGTGCGTGCCCATGGGCATAGAATATGAGGGGGATGTGTCCCCCGTAATTTTTATAAAACTTAAACTTATCCGTATCCAAAATGAGGGGATGTGAACATTACAGAGAGCTAAGCACTCTCATGCAGTATATGTTTCATTCATACTCAAAGCCAGAGGGCGCTGTCCTACAGAAAGTACAAAACGGACTCATAGAAGTAACTTGTTAGGAAAACCCTAATATGGACAAAGGCATCCAGTATTTGCGGTAGCTGAGCTGAATAAAAAGCAGAAACATTGGTTTACTGTCAAAAGTAAGCCAATATACATTTTTCTACTACGCCTAGTAACTGTTGTTTATTTCATGTGGTTTATGTGGCCGCTGAGCTAGACTATGACTATTGATGATGGTGTTGTGTGGCGTCTGTCAGATGCATGTGTGTGTGGTGTGGCCGCCGTGCTGATGCTCTTCTTATCGTTATGTTCTTAACACTGCTTATGATGACATAATTACAGACTTATGCTCTGATTAAATGGTGGTGTATTGAAGCAGGTGTAGTTGTGTTAGCTAATTTTGATAACAGATGTATTTTAGGCTAGGCCCACCTGATTTTATCTGGGCCCACCCACATTGTGTTTCCTGGCTACGCTAGTGATTCATATACGCCTGGTCGTGCATCTGATTGCACAATGACCCGTCAAAAGTGTGTGATTTGACAGCAAACGTGTGTCCTCGACATGTGATTTGCCATAATGCGGGTTCTTAATGTGCACTTTGGGGTCACGGAAAATGCGTGTTGGAAACGTGCGTTTTTATGTATCCTAACGCACGTCCTTGATGTGTGATGTGCTATAAAAACGCACGTTCTTGAAGCGTACTTTGGAATCACAGAAAACTCACATTTTTTAAGTGCGTTTATCATAACAAAAATGGGCGTCGAATGTAGACTGATTGGAGATTAATCATAATAAACATGCTGCTACAATAAAAACAATAACATTAAAAAACATTTAAAACAATGTATTTCTATAATCCCTCCTGCAGTAACTTAAGCAGCGTGCAGATCCTCCTCAAGACTGTGGTGAAACCAGCAGCACGGACAATCACCTCGCTCACATAATGTAACAATATAATATCTTCTATAATGGAAAACACGATTTTATGACATATGTTGTTATTACGACAAAATATGTTGTATAAATGACATAACATTACAACATATATTATTACGACATAATTGAGTGGAAAAAATATTATGTATGTGGCAGCAATGCCTCACCGTAAAAACATATAGAGCATATAGAGGACAAAAACATGACAAACTCAAGCCCTAAAAATTGAGCACCCGCTTTTGACATGCAATTTTGAGAACACTAAGGAAAGAGCACATTCCTTTCGCCTGTTTGGACTCTTCAAACAGAATTTTGCACTGGCTGTTTCCAAGAAGTTTTTTTCTCATTGGAACAGATTTGGAGAAATTTAGCATTACCAGGGCTGTAGACTCATTCTTCCCACTGGTCGCTCTTTTGCGAGTAACTTTCTCAGTTGGACGCATTTTTATTTTTATTTTATTTTTAGTTTTTTGCATGGGATTAATCAATGCATGCTAATGAACTTTTATCATAGTTTATAGTTACATGGAAACGAAAGTGGTTAATCAACCCGTTCATTTTCATCAGTAGTATTATTTGTGATTTGAATTTTGTGAACGGGTTTTGTGAACGGGAGTTCCTCTTTTGCTATGTTATAAGCCGTGCTTTCACTTTCGAATTTGCAATCTTGTTGTCAAGTTTTACAAGAAAAGATAATTTACTGTTGTGCTTACATACATCTACACACCTTTCACTTTTTAAGACTT